>NC_056731.1:1546831829-1546908866 GCF_019279795.1 Protopterus annectens | reverse complement strand
TTGTTTTAACTGTCTGTATTGTAAATATATTAACACAGATGTGAAGTTTGTACATCCTATCCTTAAAACAAAATTTTTCTTTAAAACATTTGCCAACTGTACCAGTGAGAACATTGTATATTTAGCAAATGGCATGGGATGCTCATGCTGCTATACAGGTAAAACCAAATGTAGACTGAAAGAATGGATAGTTTCACATTTATCAGAAATTCATAGGGCATAGAAACAAATGCTTTATATAAACACATTATGGAGAATGGTAATGACCATACATTTAAGTTTAGAGTACCTCAGAGAAGCCATGCAAATCCAGGAGGGGGTGATGTTGTTAATATATCTGAAAGAGATGAATACAAATGGATTCATTATTTTGGAGCAGACATGATTCCAATAATATTAAGCCTATTTTAAAGTTTCAAAGATGCTGTGTGGCTCACATGCAATCAGACTTGTCCTGTGGTGCTTGGGTATAATACATTTGTGTGCAAATGTTGTCAGTCGATAGACAGGGAGTTTGAATACAAGAATGACTGCCATCTGTGATTCTGTGTTTCTTTTTCTTACTGGCAGAACATCCTGCAAATACATATTTGAGTTAAACATACCTCTCAACCTCTTAAAGCAAGAAACCTGGACAAAGCCACAAATAATGGGGGGACAAAGACAAAAAAATACCTCTTTAAATTTTGGTTTTGCCAAACCGAAAGTCGCTTCGATATAATTAACACGCATTTCCACATTGCCATACGACTTTTCTGAAGGATACGAAGTCCGACATTGCATTTCTCTCTGACCAGTCCCCACCGATTCTCCTGGGTAATTTTCCAGATTAAAACACAATTTTATGAGAAATTACGTAAAAATATGTAAAAATCTGGACATTCTGGCTACAAAAACCAGCGAGAGGTAAGGGAGGTATATATATATATATATATATATATATATATATATATATATATATATATATGTGTGTGTGCGGTGTGTGGTGGTGCGTGAGTGCATGTTTGTGCTGTGTTTGTAGGGATGCCCTGCCCTGGCCCAGTAATTCAGGCCCTCAATCCTCACCATACCGAACAAAGTGAGGGATGTACACAATGGAGGATAAATGGCATACATACAGTAAATGTAAATTTTAAGAGCACCACAGAGATCAAATGCCGTAGGCTGGAGCCATTCTTTCAGATACCTAATAAGACTCTGTAAATCGGCATTATAGATTAAGAGATCCCGCCAGCCAAGTGGTCAGTTTTCAAAAACCTCCAGCACCCTCTCTGTCCAACCAGTTTCATGTCCCTGCCCGCAGCCATACACAGTTTGAGATTTGATTTATACAAACACACAGACACTCCTGAGAAGGCTAAGGTATTGGCTTCAGTTGTTGCCTTTCTCGTCAGGACTATACAGGAAGCCAGGATCGCCACCAACCAATCCCTTTATCGTAAACTATAAGGCCCTTACAAAGTTTGTCCAGTCCTACTCTTGCAATTGCAGCATTTTCGCCATCCAGGATGGTAGTTTTGCCTACTCAATGGTAAGACTATTCAGGAGTGGCCTGCTACATTGTCACCAAATATATACAAGTACTCCCAGAGCTTAAACGTGCCCTACAAAATATTAGCCACAAAGATGGTTTAAATATATTTCCAGTAATACATAATAAACGAATGCAAAAATAAAAAAGCAAAAAATATTCAGAAAACAAACAGTTACTTCAGAGTTCAGAATCACACATGAACTATTTCAAAACTACATTGGTACGTGATAACTTCAAACGTATACAGAAAACATCTAAATCGGGTTCTTACTATATTCCTATTCTATAGCCAAAAGAGATACTAAGGTACCATAAATCTTACAGACAAGTAGAGGAAAGTATTGATGCTGAGTGGGAGCCGTTTCCAGGTCAAAGACAAAATACAAAATGCTAGTCTCTTCCTCTGGAGGTGGAGAGTTCTGTAAATCAATAATATCACATTCTAATGTTGGTTGGGGCCTAGATGACATTACTTTCTCTTTTGTCACCTGCCTTCAGTCTCCCAGGGCTAAAGAAACAACAGAATTTACATTCCTCGAAGCGCGCATCCAGGAAGCTGCGTAAAAGCAACACTTTTACATTTTTAAACCTAGTAATAACTTCTCCAAGACAGAAAACTTTCCAGCCTAGAGATCCTGCCTTCTGTTAATTTGAAACTAACTTTACTTCCATATTGTAGTCACTTAATTTTGCGCAGAACTCCCTATTTCCCGAAGTTTCAGGCTGTTAATCTTCTATGTTCCAGCAGGGTATGCTGTGGTTGGCATTCTTGAAGCTTCAGTAATACAATACGCAGTTCTGTATAAATACTATAGTAATATTCAAAAATGACATCTAATTATTTACAAAAACTCCAGTGGTAGATAGCTTTCTATTGGTGCAGTGTCACACCAGCAACCACATTTTAGTGCGAAACATGTAGCTGCAAAAACACAGTGTTGATGTTTCAACGACTGAAATGCGCAACGCCACAGTCAAAGCAGCAAGGAATCTGTAGTTAAAATATAACTTCGTGTTTCCAGCAAAAACTTCATAACCCATTGTGATGTTAGCCATATGGCACAATCCCAACGTAATTGCTTAGAGTCATTGTGGTAGCCATGTCATTAACAATGCTGTCGCCACCCTTACATTTACTATGGTATCCATGTAGATGTTGTTTTGCTGTGCAAGCTTATTTTCCACTTCTTTGGAAAGGCTGTATTGTGTAGACTAACGCTGTCATTGGAATAGATTGATATTCCATTGTACAGTTGCGTCAAGCAACCTCAGGACGAATTATGTTGCTGCGTATTCCAAGTAAGGCATCGTTCCATCACAGCATTATATCCACATTTCGATACAATTGTTGTTCTACCATCACAGTGTATTAAACATAGAGGGCTACAAGTGTTTCTTTTGTACACTCCAGTACCATCAGACATTGCTGTCTCGACATGCCGTTATGATTATTTCTGAATATCAATTCAAGCAGGAAAGCCACATATCTCTTTTGATTCATATACACATGATTTTGCTATTTTCTTTACATTACCACAACATGGCGTGACAGAGATGCACTTTGTACTATGGCAATATCTATTAATTTCAAACATTGTGCTGGTTTTTCTCTATCACTTGTGAAATTCCTTCCAAAGCAGCATTGAGGTAAAGCAAAAGATACAGCAGCAGCATATAAATCTTTTTTTAACCGTTCCTAGGCAGGGATATATTCTATTAGCACTTTGTACATGTAGAGTGGTGGAGCTCTCCATCAATAAGTTTTAGAAGATAAAAACATAGGGTAAATAAGCAGGTATAGATGATTGAATGACTTCACATAGTAGAGTTCAACAGCCGAAATAAAAGACTAGTACTCTCTGGGGCAAATGCGATTTATAGTCATATTGTTATTTGAGGAGTTGTACCGCTGAATCAAAGTTATGTACTTTTTAATTTGAAATGCTATTTCAGCTAAGCTACCAGGTAAAATGATTTAATATAGCAACATACTGAAAAACTATGCTGTGGTGAGAAGTAAACTTCAGCAGAAGAAATCAGTGTACAAGAGTTCCAAAAAGGCAATAAGTAGAGAAGCAAAATGTCATTTCAAACTGTAGATTTAGTACAGGAATCTTTAACTGAATGAAACACTTGACTGTGTTGACCATACCAGATAGATTCATAAGACTTTCCAATGATTCGAAACTGGAACAAGGTGGTATTCAGGATTTGACAATGATATAGTACCTATGAGCAGATGAGTTAAAGAGGAGCTGTAAGGAGCACAATTCACCACATTAACATTTAATCTGGGCAGTATTGGTAGATTCTCCTTCTAATCCTAAAAAGTCAAGAGAAAACAACATTCTCCACCCATGGTCTTCACTGTACTTTCTACCTTTCAGCTTCATGGCATTCTATCACTTCTTTCAAGGACTATATATAAAGTTTTCGAAACTGATGATTGTACTAGCCATGCCATTTTTCTTACGAGATTATGAGAATTTGAAAAAGGGTATTTCTAGCCAATATACAAACTATACTTCAAAACTCTTTAAGATATATAGTTTCCTTCATTAATACTGCCAAAAAATAAGCTGTATATGACAGTTAGATATTTAGAATACAATTGTAAAGAGGTGAATTAGACCCCAAATATACAAAGGATAAGAAAGCAGTAGCCCATACCCAGCACCTCAAACTGGTTGAAAAAGCATTTTTAGAGCTAGGGATGTCATGACAATCTCGAAATTCGACTTTAGTAATTGTGTTTGTCTTTTGTGAAACTCAGACAAAACTGTAATGTAAACTATTCAAACAAAAGTGACTGTAACAGTGAGATGCTGGAGCTTTAATCATATAGAATGCTGTCCCGGTGGTTCAGGTTAAAGTTCCATTTAATTTGAATTCTAGTGTGCTGCAATTTTATTGCCACGCTGAAATCTTTAAGTGCAAGGTTAAAACAGTGTTCATTCCTTTAGGAAACTGAGCAAGCAAGGGATTAATTTTCACTTTCTACCTTTGAAGGTCTAACTAGGACTGAAAACATGATACTCTGCCGATAGTAGAGTGTTTTGCGGCTATTAATTGTAAATAAACTTCCTTTCTACAATTATCGAGCAATGGATGTAGCTTTACTTAGTTACTAACCATGCACCACTGCAGCAGGATTATTATACATGCAAATGATGTCGTAAGACTATGCTAAGTGTAGGTGGTTTTGCACTGCCATCACTTTGCAGCCTGGAACTGGTCAGCGCAACAACAACCATAAAATGAATATGGGCTCATCCTGGTCCAAACGGGACTGTGCAAAGAAAAGGGATACACCTCCCTCAGGCCACCAATATGGCTTTTCCCATATGTCAGAATTATTGCATCCTCGATGTGCTATGTATACATTTCTAAATCCCACCTGCTTGGGAGATATTTGAACTTAGTAACTTGCTCTTGTCCTGAAGTGTCTGCACCTCCTCCTGTCTCTTCCTTGTAAGTACCGAAATTCAATTCTGGACAATCTGGGAATTCTATCGACTATAACTGCAATATCATCTATTGTTTGACTTAAATAAAAGCTACTTCAGTGTGGTAATTGCTTACGCAGCCAGACCAGACTACTAGTGTTGTATTAACATTCTCGGTCTTGATATTTCCTGTTACTGTAAAGCCGGGCTAATATTTCTTTAAAACCATTTTGACCTTTTAAATGAATTCAGAATTTGACAGCCGTTACCACACATCCTACCAACTAATGCTTGTATGGGAAGATATGAATCATTTGTATTCATAACAGAGCTATATGATGATGAAAATACTATTGAAATAGATACTAAGAAATATAATTCCACTGTCTAAATTATTCATTCAACTACTGCTAGGGTGCATTTCTAGTATATGAATAACCACTGTGTAAATCAGACTACATTGGTGTGTTTCAAATATTCCCTTTCATACCTCCACAGATGTAAAAGAGGGCTGTACCACTGTTTTTATTTCTGCTATTGCATTTTGACTTCTGTAAGGGCCTTGGGGTCTGTGTATTTGTTCCCTAGTATTTTCTGCTCTGCTTGTTGCACTGCCCACTCCCATTTGCAGAGGTTCCACTCACTCCCTTGTCCAATACCTATATCTCTGTTCTCTTCTTATGTGCTTTAAATATACCGCTTGCATTTTTTACTGAAAAATATAACTCTTAAGCTGTTTCTTTCCCTCGTGGACCGTACTCTGTGGATCTGTGTAAGCTGCAGCTACCCATACTGTCTGACCCACCATATCTTCCACTACAGAGCTGCACCCACTATTAAAACCTGTAGGTGTTTTTCATTTATGTATCTTACTTGTTCTGAGTAAGTAATGTGCATGGATTTTAAGGCCTCGCTATAGACTCTCTTTGCAATGACGTAAAATTAACAGCGCCCCTTTTCTTTAATTAACAGTCAACTCCTGACTTTCCAGCACTGGATTTACTTCGTTAGCTACTGCCTTGCTAAAAAGTCGCAGTGGTGTTGCTTCTGCCTCCAGTTAAATATAATCACACTTTTAAGCAGGGTAAAATTCTACCCACTCTAGCTCACTGTTTCACTTTTTCTGAGTTCCTGCACTCTGTGTGGAGTTGATTCATGCTCTCCGCTCCCTCGCTCACCTTTTGCTAGCATCTCGGCTCACTCTCACTCCACACCCTGCCTCCCTTAACTCCCAGTTCCGCCCTATACACAAGTGCTTATTCCATAACCACAGCCAAATCACCTGACTTCCCTTAACACCTTCCCACCAACCTATCGTGATCATCCTCCAATCACCCCCTTCTCTTTTTCCTTTTCTCACCACCTACTCATTAATTTATCTTGTAATCTGCTAATGGCCACGCTTATCCTTTTTCTTTTCTAATAACTCAAGCCAGATGCACTTAACTCTATATATACTACCAACACCCCTCTTCTAACTCACCATGTTTTGAAAATGCACCCAATTCTTAGTTAAAGTTTCTCCCTCTCCTAGGCTACTACTTAACTTCTTACCATTCCACCATCACTAATCACCTAAACCCTCTCTCACACCAACCTTTCAAAACATTCTCATAACTGTATATTTCACTCTACCATTCAACACACTCCCCTTTTGAGTTTACCTTTCTCAAGCTCACCTTAAGCAAAGAAATCCATAATTATAAAAAAATTACCTAGTTTATACTTCATACACACAATATGATCTCCAGTGCCAAGCTACCTGCACACACCATCCACTGCTACTTTCAATCAACTTTTGCTGGTAATCAGTAGCACATCCAGCACCCTAACCCAGGCCTCCCTCCCACTTCTATACCTAATCACAAACCTAAGTATAGACTTAATATCCCCAGCAAAGACCTCTGCCTCTTGGTCACCAGTATAAACATTATAGTATCATGAATAAAATTGAAGAGCTGCAAGGCTCCTCTATGTCCCTTCTCTATAACCCCATTGTACCTCTAACTGAGACCTTGAGCCATTCCCACATCAAAGATACCACTGCTAGCCCTCCTGCTACAGTATCCTGATGAGATTGAATAGCTAAAGAAAGCATCACTTTCTATGGTGGCACAACCTTTTATTTCCAAATTTCTGCAAGGAACATGCAAAGATATCTCCACTTCCATAGCCATGGTCACTTCCAAATATAAAATTAAAACAAGCAGAAACAACCTGTAATTATAGATGTCTATCACACCAGGACACATTGCCACCCTGAAAGTAGAGACCATTACATATTTTTAAGATTGACTTCCACTGCCTCCATCAGGGAGACACTTATCTTAGGAACTGAGTGATAAGGGACACTCACTTTTCTACCTTAGAAGGTGTCTAACTAGGACTGAACATAGATACTCTGCCGCATAGAGTGTTTTGCTATTAATTGTAAATAAACTTTTCTACAATACTATCGATAATGATGTAGCTTTACTCTAGTTACTAACCATGCACCACTGCAGTGATTATACATGCAAAATGATGTCAAGACTATGCTATGTAGGTGGGTTTTGGCACTTAAGCCATTTCATTTTGCAGTCAGAACTTGGTCATGCAACAACCATATAAATGAATATGGGTTATCCTGGTCCAATGGGATTGTGTAAAGAAAAAGGGATAACTGTGTCACAGTGGCTATTTCATATGTCAGAATTATTGCACTGATGTGCTATACATTGTATCCCACCTGCTTGGGAGACATTTTTGAATCCTAGTAACTGCTCTGTCCTGGTGTTCCGTGCACCTCCTGTTCCTCTCTGTAAGTACTGAAATTCAATTCTTGGACCTAATTTACTGACTATAACTGCAATATCATCTATTGTTTGACTTGTAACAGAAGCTACTTGTGTACTGTTTATGCAGCGACCCTGCAGAAGACTACTAGTGTTGTATTAACATTTTGCCTGATATTTCTGTTACTGTAAAGCTGCTGTAATGTTTTTGTGAACCATTTTGACCTTAAATGAATTCAGAATTTTGACAATAAGTTACCATCTCTAACTAATGCTTGTATGGGAAGATATGAATCATTTGCATCTATAACAGAGCTATATGATGATGAAATACTATTGAAATAGATACTAAGAAATATAATCACTGTCTAACACATTATCTAACTACTGCTAGGCATTTCTGGTGAACTACTGTGTAACTGGGACTACATTGGTGTGTTTTAAATATTCCTTAATGTACCATTGATAAAAGAGGGCTAAATACTGTTTTTATTTCTGCTATTGCATGACTAGCCTTAGTCTGTGTATTTGTTCCCTAGTATTTTCTGCTCTGCTTAATACTGCCCACTCCCCATTTGCAGAGGTTCTACTCACCTTGTCCTAATACCTATATCTCTGTTCTCTTTTACAGTGTTTAAATATACCCGCTGCATTTTTTACTGAAAATATAACTCTGCTGCTTTGCCTTTCCCTCAGGACTGTACTCTGTGATCTAAGCTGCAGCGATCTACTGTCTGACCCACCATCTTCCACTACAGAGCTGCACTAATTATTAAAACCTGTAGGTGTTTTTTTCATTTATGTATCTTACTTGTTCTGAGTAAGTAATGTGCATGGACGTTAAGGCCTGCCATAGACCCCCCCCTTTTTCTTTGCAATGACGTAAAATTAACAGCGTCCCTTAATTAACAGTCAATCCTGACTTTCCACCTGATTTACTGTTAGCTACTGCCCATAAAAGTCGCAGTGGTGTTGTCAGTCGCAGTTAAATATAATCACACTTTAAGCAGTACCTTACCTACTCTAGCTCACTGTTTCAGTTCTTTTCTGAGTTCCTTACCCTGTGGAGTTGATTCAGCCCGTTCCGTTCACCCTTGCTATATCTCGGGCTCACTTCACTCCCCACCCTGCCCTCTTATCCCACCTGCCCCGCCTATACACAAGTTTATTCATAACCACAATCACCTGACTTCCCTAACACCTTCCCACCAACCTATCGCATCATCCTCCAACCACCCCCCTCTTTTTCCTTTCACCACCTACTCATTAATTTGGTCTGTGGTAATCTGCCACGTCACGCTATCCTTTTTCTTTCTAATAACTCTCAAGCCAGATAATTTAACTTTACATATACTACCAACACCCCCTTCAACTCTCACCATGCTTGCACCTGCTATTTCCTTAGCAGTTCTCCTCTCCCTAGGCTACCATCTAACTTCTTACCATTCCACCATCACTAATCACCTAAACCCCCTCACACTAACCTTTTCAAACATGCACCACCATAACTGCATATACATTTCACCTACCATCTTCAACACACCCCCTTTGAGCTCACCAAGCTCACCTACAAAGAAACTAATTATAAAAAATTACCCAGTTTACTCATACACAATATGATCTCCAGTGCCAGTTACCTACACACACTATCCACTGCTACTAATCAACTTGCACTCAGTAGCAACATCCACCCTAACCCAGGCCCCTCCACTTCTATACCCACTGCTACAAACCTACATAGACCTAATATCCCCTGCAAGCAAAGACCCTCTGCCCTCTTAATACTCAGTATAAACATTAGCAGCATCATGAATAAAATTGAAGAGCTACATGCCTCTATATCCTTCTATAACCCTGACATTGTACTCCTAACTGAGACCTGGCTCAAGCCCCACATCAAAGATACCACCATAGCCCCTCCTGGCTACAGTATCCTTAGATGTGATTGAATAGCTAAAAGAGGTGGGGGCATTGCTCTACTTTACAGGCACAACCTTACTTTCCAACAAATATGCAAAGATATCTCCACTTATGGCTATGTAGAAACACTGTTTGCAAATATAAAATTAAACAAGCAGAAACAACTCAACATTATAGATGTCTAATTACCACCAGGTGACAATATTGCCACCCTAGAGACCATTTTACATTGGACTTCCACTGCCCTCCATCAGGAGACACTTATCCTGGGGGACTTCAGCACTGATTGGGCCTCTATCATGGCATCCTCCCAGAAGTATCATTTAAACCTATTTAACTTCACACAGCTTATCCAAACCCCCACCCACATAGACAAATCCACCAAAAAAGAATCCATATTAGACTGGAGCCTAACCAACAAGCCTTCATCTGCCAATATATCTGGTACGTTACCCAAATCCCTCAGTGATCACCTACCCACATTCATAATAAGACAGCACACAAAACCCATAAACCCCCCCATCCTACTTTTTATCCATAATTCCAAACATTTCCTACTAGACCAATTCATCAACACCTTAAAAGAAATAAATTGGTCACCTCTTAAATGTCTAACATTAGATAAAGCCATGGAGTACTTTAATACTACCTTCTTAGGTATCCTTAATCTTATGGCCCCACAATGTATAATTCATACTAAAACCAACCCAGCCCCCTGGATCTCAAGGAACACAAGATCCCTACTCAAACAACGAGACATATCTTGGACAACCTGGCTTACCAACAAAACAAGTACAAATCAACAATACTTCCTAGAGCTCAGAAACAAAGAAAAAAACAAATACGTAATGACAAAAAAAAGTTATTATATCCAGCTACAAAAAAAACCTCACTACAACAATCCACAAAAATTCTGGTCCGCAATCAACCACATTCTCCAACCAAGCAAAATCACCTCCCCAAACCCTAACATTGAAGGTGATAACAATGATATTGCCACCCGGTTTAATGATTATTTCACCTCCTCCATCCAAAAGTTATTCAACAATTTCCTCACTACTGCTACAAATATCCCCAAAATACAAAACTGTCACAATAAGACCAACTCCCAGTTTCTCTTAAATCAGTTCCAACTGACCTAATTTGTAAACACCTTGCCAAATTAAAACCCACCACTCTCATTAGTGACAAACTCCCCGCTGATTACCTCAGGATTGCCTCCTCTGTCATCGCCTACCCTATTTCTATACTCATCAATAGATCCATAGCTGAACACACTGTCCCCTCTCTCTGGAAAATTTCTTATGTCGTCCCCCTACACAAAGGTGGTTCCTCAACAGAACTTGGTAATTATTGCCCCATTGCTATAATATCTCCCCTATCAAAAATCTTAGAAAAATGTGCACATGCCCAACTACTGAATCATTTTCTTCAATATAACCTGCTAGCAAATTCCCAACATGGATTTCGGCCAAACCATAGCACCACTTCTGCCTATATATACTTTACTGACCATATCAACCAACAAATAAATCTTGGTAACTTAGTATCTGTTGTCTTCGCAGACCTGTCAAAGGCAGTTGACATGGCATCCCACTGCAAATTACTATCGACTCTGAGCTCAATCTGGATAACTGCTCCCTAATTTGGTTTAAAAATTATCTATCCCTCTGGCTACAAGCTGTTAAATGGCATAACTCTTTCTCCCCTCTCCTCCCAGTGGGACAAGGTGTTCTGCAAGGATTCATTCTTGGTCCCTTACTAGTTTCCATCTTTACCAATAACCTCCTCTTGGTTACCCAACAAACTAATATAGTACCGTATGCTGATGACACCACCCTTATTTGCTCAGCCTCCTCCCTACACTTACTCCAAGATAGAACCCAAGAAGCCTTCACTACTATAAAAAATGGCTAAATTCCTCCCAACTCATGCTAATACCATCTAAGACCCAACTCATGATCTTCCACCCATCCAAAACTTTCACCCCTACCTTTCCATTCTCAATAACATCCTCCAACAATATCCTTATCACACCAGTAACTCAAGCCAAATGACTAGGTGTAACTATTGACCAAAACCTAAAATTCAGCAAACATATAGCACTAACAATTGCCAAATTCATAAAAAACTAGGTTCACTCTACCGCTGCAAGAGCTTCCCCACACATGAATCCTGAATCACTATCTCTCGTACCCATCTACTCTCCACCTTACTATACACTTTTCTAGTACTAACTAATCTAAACAAATCTGACCTTCTGAAACTATCTACCTGCTACAATAAAATCTCAAAATTTGCAACCAGTGCTAAGTTTTGTTTTTACCATTGCCTCTCCTTAAGACAACTAAGATGGTTAGAACTCCCTAACCTACTAAAATACAATCAACTTCTCCTGACCCATCAACTGCTATACCAACCAAATAAAATACCTGCCCTCTCTGGTCTGCTCACCTTCCATAATACTGCGCGTCAACTAAGATCTTCCAATACCGCCCCACTGACTGTTACCAATTGCATACATAGCTCAGGCCAATCTCTTTATTCCTATGCAGTTGCTAAGGCCTGGAACTCTCTACCCCCTGACATTAGATGTCTAAATAGTAAACATACTTAAAAATCCCTACTAAAAGATCTCCTATTCAAAACTTGTATCTGTTCCTGTACAGAACCAGACTAATTTCACCTGTTCCTAACTTTTAACATCCCTAGATCGCAGGTGTACTGTGTAGTTTCACTTAGTGCATAGTACTGTGAACCAGGTGTTTAGGCCACCTTTATAGTCACGATTTCTAGTTTATGACCCTGTTTGTCTATGGAAAGTTCTTTTTGAATTTTATGTTCAGGCAATTGTATATTAGTTGTATAATATTTTGTTTAATTTGTTTCTCAATATTCTAACTACTGTATGCTGCATCATTTGTAAAACTCTGATTTTACTCCTTTTATATGTTCTACGCTCTTTGTACAAAATAGTCATGTTTATATAATTTTTTATTTTTTTATTATTTTTTTATAATTTTTAAACTATGCATCTGGAGCTTTTTTCCCTAGGACTCCATTGAATATTGTCACCTTGTGTCCAGTTGGACTAACACAGGAAACAAATGGAAAATAAAATAAATAAATTAAAATAAAAAATATTATGGATAAAACCTGATGGTGACACTTACAGTCAGTGCATTATGATGGTAAAAGTATGTAACAGCTTAGTTAATGCGAAACACCTGAAAAGCTGTGGCTAAAACAAGAAGTAAAAGCCATACAACATTACAGACATTTCCTTCTCACAGAAAGGAAATTTTCTGATTAGTAGAGGACACTTGGGGGGCATTGACCAGAAAATGCTGTGGGGGTTTCAGGAACGTGCCTTTGGATTTACTTAAGAAATAACAGTGACTTAACTGTGGCTACTCAAGTACAACCAGAGATCTACCTGTGGATGTGCCTGAAAGGTAAAAGGCTGCGTGCTTTAAACTGGATTAAGAAGGCTGGAAACTATAGAAAACTGTTTTATTTTGAGAAATTGTTAATGGACTCTGTAAGTAACCAGAAATAGATTAAAGCTGAATTATACTGTTTTTTTAAACTCGTGTTAAAAATAAACCTTACTTTAGATTGTTCATTGTAAATCAACTGCCCTTGAAATGAAGAACTTTCTGTTATGTATTCTATTTGCTAAAATACACACAGGCACACACACACACACACACACACACACACACACACACACATACACACACACACACACACACACACACACACACACACACACACACACATGCACACGTGCAAACACACATAAACACACATGCATTTATGTGTAAATTCCTCATCAGACTACTTAGGCATCCTCCTATATTTCACCTCTCTTTACTCTCACACACCCTGTTGCTGTGTTTGTGTGTGCTTGAGTAAGATTAACTGTCAGAACATTAACATAATATGTGTTGACACATACAGTGTCAGGCTACATGACTCGATGTAGTCAAACCATGTTGTTCCTGGAGGAATCAATTCTGAGCTGTGACATTTCATTACAGTCTACCTGCATTATAGTCTCTTACAAGTGGAACTAAATTTTTTGGAGAATTTTACTAGGGCCATGTCTTTCATCTAAATTACATATATACATAAAAAGTAATAAAGCTCTAGCTCATCTGAAACTCTGATGAAAAATCATTCATTTTCTGTTATCAAATTCATACCATCCCACTGCTATAAATGTAATTATTCCAAAACTTGAACATGCTTTCAGAATATTAACAATCCACTTCAGTACCAACACAGAAAAGTTTCAAATAGCAGGAAAAAACAGCAAGTGTGTTTTATTAGAAGACAACAGGATCCTCCATTGTGACGTACTTAAGTGATTCCAATGACAGCTTACAAGGAATGCAGCCTCTATGAAACTTAATACTTTTATTTTATTTATTTTATTTTACATTTGTTGACCGGGAAGGTCCGACTGGATACATGTCCATTTTCAGCGGAGGCCCGGGGAGAAAAGCTCCAACATTAACAAATAGGAAAAAAACGAGATGTTGAACAGAATACAGTTTGTTCTCCTTAGGATGTTTACACAAAAAAGGAGACATTGACATGTATTGCAGTACAATTACTCCAAGATATATAAAAAATATTAAAAAAAAATGTTACATACACATGGTATAGCATTTTTATCTCCTTTTAGATTGACCCTTTGGATAGTTTTAAAGGGTAATTAGTGAAGGAAGTAGGGTCTAGAGATTTACATGGGAGAGGGGAGAAAGGGGAAACAGATATGAGGGAGGTAGAGGTTAAGTAGGTTAGACATAGTAAGGACGAAGAAAATGCTGGTTTAGATGGAGTCAGTCTGGACTTCTGCACTGGCAAAGCCATTGTGTTTTGAGATGGTGGTTTAACCCCTTTTTGAAAAGTTTAATGGAGGGAATGGTGGTGAGGCTGGGTGGAAGGGAGTTCCATATTTTTCCGATTGCATTGGCAAAGAGAGCATCACCACCTGCATTGTTCGATTTCACTGTTTGAGCTAGTAGCTTGCTTGAGGAGCGTAAACTGTTGAGATTGTTGTAAGGTTGGATTAAGTTTTTCAGTGCAGGGGTTTTGTCAGATTGGTTAAGAATTTTAAATGCTATTATGAGTTGGCTCTGCTGGAGAAGGTTAGGGAATTCAATCCAACCCATGCTTTTTAGGTTTCTACAATGATGGGTTCTGTAGGGCATACCGGTTGCAAATCTGGCTATATGATTATAAGAACATGTTAGTTTGTTTACTTCAGTTGCGTTAAGATTTGTAAGAATAGGGGAGGCATATAGGAGGGTAGAGAGGAGATGGGAGCGGGCAATGGCCATTTTTGCTATTGGAGTAAGAAAGGATTTTATTCGATAGAGCGACCCTAGTTTTTTATTAATGGTTTTAATAGTCTGATTGATATGGATATTGTATCTAAGTTTGTTGTCGATGGTAACTCCCAGTAGTTTAGTGTAGGAGTCTGGGGAGATAGTTGTCCCATTTTTGGATTGAATAGAAAAGGGTGTGGGTGTGATCTTATGAGCGGGGTAGAAGATTAGCAGTTTGGTTTTGTTTGGATTGAGAATAAGTTGACGTCCCATTAACCAATTCTCTACTGCCGTGAAACAGTGTTGTGTTTTTGATAACAAATTAACTGGGGAGGAGTCAGAACATACTAATGTGGAGTCATCGGCATATTGAATGCAGGTGGCTTCTGGGATGGCTTTGTAGAGGTCATTTATGAAGACAGAGAAGAGAAGAGGTCCCAATATGGAACCTTGAGGAACCCCTATGGTATTAGGTAGGAGGCTAGACAGCCTATTTTGCCAGAGTACAGCTTGCTGTCTCTCTGAGAGATAGGCTTGAAACCACTCTAGAGTTTGGTTGTCTAAATGGAGACTTTTTAGGGTATTATGAAGTAGTTGATGGTTCACCATATCAAAGGCCTTTGATAGGTCCAGAAAGAGAGCTGACAATACTTTTTTCTTATTTCGGTTGTGGTTAATAGTGTCAGTAAAAAAGAGAAGGGCAGTGGTTGTACTATGGTGTGGTCTGAAGCCATGTTGAGAGCTGGTAAGTAGGTTGTTCTGGATAAGATAGTAAAGAAGCTGTCTATGTACACATTTTTCCATGATTTTTGCTAATGGTGACAATATAGCTATGGGCCTGTAATTTGACAGTTCTGTCGATGAGCCTCCTTTATGGAGTGGTATTACATAGGATATTTTCCATATTGAGGGGATTTTGGCTTCGACTAAGGTACGATTGATGAGTATCGAGATGGGGTAAGCTATAACATCAGCAGCTTTTTGTAAGTATTCGGCTGGGAGAAGGTCAGCGGAGAGTAGTTGGTTTTAGTTTCTTCAGTAGTGAGCATATATAGGCAGTGGGGACAGGTTGAAATTTAAAGGTGGGTATGGACTTTGGGGTGATATCTGTTATCTGGGGGTTGGTAGTTGATAGCTGGTTGGCTAGGGATTGTATAGTGTCCGTGAAGAAGGTATTAAAGGAATTGGCTACTTCCTCTGGGATTTTATCCAATATGTTTTCTGGGGTAGGAGTAGAGCTTTTACCTGGATGGAGTAGATTATTTAAATTGGCCCAGAATTTTTGGGGATTGTTTTGGTGTTTGTATTGTAGTTGACTATAGTAGTTTTTTTTATCTAGGGTTATAGATTTTTTGGTCAGATTTCTTTGTTGTTGAAATTTAATGCGGTCTAGGGGGGACTTGGTTGTACGCCATGTATCCCAGGTTTTGTTTCTTAGTTTAATTAGGGATTTGGTTTCTTTTGTTAGCCAGGGTGCTATAATTGTTTTGATTCTAATTAGTCTTTTTGGGGCGTGAGACTCAAGTATTGTGAGAAATGTAGTATTAAAATTTAATACTGCCTCCTCCAGGGGAAGGTGCTTGAGGGATGTCCAGTTGTAGGATTTAAGTTCTGTCTGAAATTTTGTGAGGTCAAAGTGTTTCCTGTTTCTAATCGACCTGTACATGGGCTGATTCGAGTATGTTATCTTGTTCTTCTTTAGGTAGGTAAAAATGCAATTCTTTTAGGTTCATAGGTTCATAGGTTCATACTAGGCTATCTGCCCAAGGGCATTTATAAGCCTAGCCCAGAGTTTTTGTGGCTTTTGCCACCCCTTTAGTTTGAAGAAAACTATGCCCATTGTTTTGCTGTGCCTCTGTCAAGCAGAGACACTGAGGTAATCCCTGGGGTATATCTGTGATCTCCCATCCATTGGTCAAGATTTCTCTTGAACATGGCCAGCGAGGTGCTCTGCCTCACATGTACCGGGATTTTGTTCCACAGCATGGGGAGTCTTTGGGTGATGAATCTGTCCCTCCAGCACGTCCTATTAATAACCGTGTCAAGGTTTAAGTCTCCCGCCCTTGTAGTTCTGAGGGATCTAGATTTTTTGAGGTGAAGCATGTTCATCAAATCTGGGTTTGTCATGGCCTTGTATGTCAGGCACAGGTCACCTCTGAGCAAGCGGTAAGCGACTGAATAGAGCTGAAGTTCTTTCAGTCAGGCAGCATAAGACATATTTTTGAGACCCTTTATCCTTTTGGTGAGGAACTTTTGGGGCCTTTCCAGCTGCTGCAGGTGTCGGGTCAGATACATTTCGAATGGCGCATTGTACTCAATCATTGGTCTGATGAGTGATGAGTACAGGGGGATGATGACCTCCCTTGATCTAGATGTGAATCCCTTCATGATCAGGTGGGCAATGTAGAAGGTCTTCCTAACTACTTTAGCAACGTGAGTTTCAAACGAAAGGTTACTGTCAACCTGAGTCCCCAGATCCCTGATAACTTTTTCTGTGCTCAGTGGATTGCCACCTATATGGTAGCTAGGGGTAACCTTGTTTTTCCCGAAGGGTATAACTATGCATTTCTTGGCGTTTAACTTTAGGCCATGGCTCTGGCACCAGTTATCCATTTCTGTGAGACCCTTCTGAAGGATATCTGTGTCAGATGTGTTTTCGACTATGGCGCCCAGTTTGCAGTCATCTGCAAACTTTGTCAGCCATAACCCTCCTGTGTTTGCTTGTACTTCAGAAAAGTAGATGCTGAACAAGAGTGGGCCCAGGACTGAGCCCTGTGGGACCCCACTTGTGACAGGCTTTGAGTCTGACATGGCGCCAGCAACTCTGACCCTGTGGGTTCTGTCACTTAGCCAGTTTGCAACCCATCTTGTGATGTATGGGTTTACATTTAAGCTGATGAGTTTTTCAATGATACCTGAGTGGGGTATTGTGTCGAAAGCTTTTGCCAGGTCGAGGTAGGCTGTATGGACTGCCTTTTCCTCATCAATGGCCTTGGTGACTGTTTCGAAAAAGTCGACCAAGTTTAAAAGGCATAATCTGCCTTTGACAAAGCCAAACTGGGTTGGATCCAAAGTCTGCAAGTTCCCTATGTCTTTATTTATGAGTTCCATTATGATCCTCTCCATGGCTTTGCAGATGAGGCTTGTCAAGCTGATGGGACGGTAATTTCCAGGGTCGGTGGAGGCACCACCTTTGTGAAGTTGGACCACAGTTGCCGTGTGCCACTCCTTGGGTACATATCCTGAGGTGAGGCTAAGATTAAACAGCTGTTCTAACTGTGGGTTTAATTCCTCATTGAGTTCGTGGAGCACACAGCCGGGGACACCATCCGGTCCCATGGATGCTGTGTTTTTCGCCTTAGAGAGAGCAGTTCTCACCTGGGCGTTAGAGATGTTTGGGGGGCTACAATCCTCTGGTATAGATATTTCTCCTTTTGGGAGAGTTTGCACTGAACCTGTCAACCAGTATATTGGCAATGTCTGTAGGTTCAGTAATTTTCACATCATTTTGAACTAATTCTGAGCATATCTGGGAGTTTCCTCCCAGGTTTCTAACATAGCTAAAGAAGGCCTTATGATTGTCTTTTGAGTCCTTAGCGATTTTTCTCTCAAAATTTGCCTTGGATGATTTTATGAGAGCTCTTAGTTTTTTACTTATAATGATCAAAGGTGTCTTACCTTTTAAGGATTTTGCTCTATCTTATAGTAGCTTCCTCCTTTTGTTGTAGAGCTTGTTTATGGCTGGGGTCCACCAGACTGGACACTTGCCTTTGGTACAAAGAGTCTTTGTTTTGTTTGGGATTGCCTGATCCATGCAGTCCTGTAGGTGCTGGTAGAAGGCATTTGTAAGTGATTCAGTGGCTTGGGTAATGTTTACCGCCGGCTCGGGGGCCTTAAAAGAGACCAGACTAGTCTTTAGAAGTGTGAAGTCGGCTTTTGAGAAGTTCTTCACTGTGGTCTTTTTTATCTCAGGTGGGGGTGGGATGAGGACCTTCAGTGAGATTAGTTTATGATCTGATCTCACCAGTGAGGGGTATACTTCCGGTGTTGAACATTGTGATCCCATGTTCATGATGATGAGGTCAAGTATGTTTTCACCTCTTGTGGGGATGGTGACTAGTTGTTCCATGGCATTTGAGTTTATGAACTCCAGGAACCTTTGGGCTAGAGTGTTTGGGCTTGAGTAGTGATCCCAGTCTATATTAGGGTAGTTGAAGTCACCTAGTATGATGGTGTTTGGAGATACATTTATCCCCTCCAGTGTTTTTAGGAAAGCTATGTGAGTTTCCTGAGTTTGAGAGGGTGGCCTGTAACATGCTATAGATTGCAGAGCAGTTTTGCCTATGGTTAATTGCACCTGGATGGTCTCCAATGCATCGTGCATTGCCACCAACCTTGAGGTGTGGGTGTCCTTGATGAATATGGACACCCCCCCTCCTTTCTTGGTGTTGTCCGGATTTAGGGGTCGGAACGCATGGTATGAGCTAAAACCTGATAGTGCTGGGGTGCTCTCAGGAGCCTTGATCCAGGTTTCAGTCACAGCACAGACATCAATGTTCTCCATACTGAGAAGGGCCTCGAGTGTGTGCATCTTGAGGTTGAGACTTCTGGCATTGAGCAGCATTACCCTTAGTTTTTCCTTTTTGTGTTCTAGGGTGGTAGGTTTAGAATTTGAGCCTTGCCTAAAAAGGCACTATGGGTGGCAAGAGCCTTTGCCAATACCCAGAAGCCCAGGGGTGACAGGTGCAAGCCGTCCCTTGCGAAGCAGCGTGGCTTGTCCAGCATGTCATCCCAGGCAGACAGACATTGGATCCCCTTTGAATGACACCAGAGTTTAAGCCAATTATTAAAGCTGATCATCTTATCTCTGTATTGTGGCATCATTCTTGGAGAAGGTAGGATACTGCTCAAGGTCAGGGTCATACCTGCCTGGGCTACATAATCAGAGAGCTCCTCAATGTCTCTTTTCATGTAGTCCAAGGAGGTACATCTCAGGTCATTTACACCAGCATGGACAATGACTGAGTCGTACTTGTACCTGCTGTTGAGAGAACTGAGTGCTTGCGTTATGTGGCAGATTCTAGCGCCCGACAGGCAGCTTACTGTGACCTTCTCCTTACTCAATCTGGTGAGTGGGACGTCAGTGTGTCTGACTATGGAGTCACCAATGACGAGTGTGTCTGGCATTGTGTTTGGCCTTAAGGGCTGTGAATGTTTGGCACACTGACTGTGTGGTCTATGTGTTGCATGTGTTGTGTCCTGAGGTGGTAGTTGTTTGGGTGTCTGCTTTGGTGGCCTCTGCTGTTTTGGTAGATTTTTGATCAGAGCCTCCGAGTATGTCTTTGTGTGTTTATGTGTATGATTTGAAGTTGTGATAGTACTATGTGAGACTGGGTGTGTGGTATGTGTGGTACCCTTCTCCTCCTGTCTGGTCTTGCCAGTCTTATGTTGAGAGAGCTCGGCCTCCAGTTTGGCTGTATAGTTGCATCTCTCGCATGTATTTGTGTTTTGTGGGAGAAGGAGAGGGTTGTCTGTGTACATGAGGCAATTGTAACATTGCCTCAATATTCCCAGGTTCACCAGCTGAGCAGGAGAGGACACTAGCAACTGATCCCTCGACATGCTAGAAGGGATAGACAAAAAAACTTAAAAAAGACTCCGGGGGATGTGGGTGATCGAGAAAGGGGTTTTAGGCTGGTGGGGTACTATCTATAGTGAAAGTGCTATATCAAGATGAAAAGTACTGTAGGAGCAAGTGCTAGGCTTTACAGATAGAGAATAGTCTACTTGGGAATCAAGTAGAGATTAACTTTTTAGTTATAGGATACGCTGGTTAGATCAGTAGTACAGTTCAAGGAAGGCTGTTTTAAGGGAAATTTTGAAGAAAGGACTTTAGGTAGCCCGAATAGTTTAACCTTGATTAACCGCCGCTGCCCTTGTGTGCTCCTGTGGCAACTCCGCGCTAACCCGCGCTTTATAGCAGGGGGCTGGAAAAAACAGGAAATAACCCAAAATGGCCAATGAATTACTAGTTGCTATCTCTAACCACTCCTCTGTGCCAACAGTATTTAAAATAAAATAAAGTAAGATAATTGGATCTGACCCAAAGAGTGCAAAAAAAATACCCCATAATAAATTAACACTAACAAAGAATAAAGATATAACAGAATCTCAAACGTATTGCCCCATGTTATACAGCACTGAGTAAATTCCTTAAAAACATATTTATACTTATAGCCCTCTTTTGTGGAGCTGAAAATATCTCAGTTCATGGGAGAATAAATGCTTAGCAAATCTAAAATAAATTGACATTTGTAGAAAACACACTATATCCAAAACAAAAAAAACTCATACAGACTGCTTATACATGGAGTTCAGTGCACTATTCTCTTAGTAAGGAACAAGACCTAACCAGAATTAATATAGCTTGCCACTGAGGAAACATCTCTGTTCACTTTTGTGAGGATGTCAATCCTAACAAAACTTTTATCAATTTATTTGGATGAGATGCTCAGACTTTTATCCATTTTAGTGGTGGGGGTATTCTTGCCATCTGGAGTGAGTAGTATCCATTTCAAGTGTTGTCTGCCTGTAAGGACCATATGTTTGGACTGTTTGTGTGAATATTATTTTGCCCTTATTGCCATTTATCAATCCTGTGTGATGTTCTTTTCTGAATTCAGAGATATGGAGCACAATAATTACTGGTCATATTTGTGTCCACTTCTCCATCACAGTAAATCTGATAAAATCAGAATGTGCTGGCATTTTGTATAGATCTCGTTATCCCATCTAATGTTATTGGATTGGAGCCAAAATACACTTTTTCCTTTTATAACATAGGCTTCATCAGAGTGAAACTCATGGGTTCACCTTAAGGTTGAGGTACCTATGTATGTCTTGGTTTATTGGGCAACCTTATTGGTTTTATTGGGGACTCTTGCCAGAGAACCAGAAAACTGGCTAATCATCATGCTCTTTAGATCTTATTTCTGTGGCCATTTTCTTGTGAAACATCAAGGCACATTTTTTTTTAAATTCACAATGAGTTGGTGTAAAACCTGAACCCGTTTGAGGGAGGCTTGATGGAAGCATTAACCCTTACAATTGCTGAATGTTTCCACTTGGTGTTTTGTCACCAAATCCAAATTCAAACTCTGTGGTGCTTTCAAATGATCAAAATCCAATACTGTATCTGTGCTTTTGTGCCATGGGTCACTCTAGTTTTATGGTTCCAAGAATGTTTTTAGTTATGATTGAACACCAATGGTAAATCAATAGTTATTCAATAAAGAATTACAAAAACATCTTCCTTTTAAAAAGGGAATATTTACCTGTGACATAAATAATGAAGTATGAGCAAGGATCCTATTTTTGGGAGGGAAAATCTACAGGTAAAAAACAAACTTAAAAGTGTAGTCCATAGCTTGGGTTTGTTCAGGAATATGGTGATCACATTGAAAACAGATAGAGCTTGTAGGACTCAAGTACACTTTTGATGGAAATGGAGTCATTGAGGTCTTGTCCAGCATATACTTCCAGATGTATCTGACACTCCTAATGCAATTTTTTATATGATAGCAGACAGGGTCTCACTGAGAAGAGTGTTTGTTATCTTTTCAACCATGAGAAAACTGAGGTTTGAGTACCCTTTTTGTTAATCTGTGTATCTAAACAAGATGTATTTTTTGTCCTTCATCCTGATGTCTAGGGTGTGGTCTTATCCTACTTTTGGGGCTGTTCTTGGTATTTCCAACACAGGATGCTGCTACCTGGACATGATGCTGACACAAAGACAATGTCATTTAGTGACTGTAGTTGTAGGCTGTAAAAAAGTAAAAATGTGTAACCGGCTCCCCCTTAAATGACCACAGTGAAGGTCTTCATGGGGTAGTAAAAGAAGTCAACACCCCTCAAGATGCACAGGTCTTGCAGAATGATTGTTTTACAAAAGAACATGAGGAACAAGAATGCAAATAAATTTATCAACTTTACAATATGTAATTACATTAGATGTGATACATTAAAAGAATTAAATAACATTTGAATACTGTATGCATACTACAAATGGCCAAGAAAGTTTCTATCCACGATATTCATAATCAAACCTGACCAACATTCTTCATCCAATATAACTAAAAGCTCCTTAGTTTTCTTCAACTTCAGACAGAAATTTGTTACAGATATCCAGCTTTTTATTTCTACAAAATTAAGTTTGAAATAACCTATAATGCTTCTAATCATTTCCAAATCCTACATGTGCAAAGTCCCTACCGTACAGAGTACATAGTTCACCTTTCCCTTGCTATAACTGCCTTTGCCACAAATGACAATAGAATTCCAGTTGTCATTTCCTCCTTAATCCAAACTGTGCCATGCATTTCTATACCAAATCTCAAGACATACCGGGACAAAGCTGAGGTTTTTACCAAATATGTCTTGGCCCACCCTTGACATACTTGCCTTAGCTATTGTTGTGCTCTCTTGCATTCCAAAGCATATGAATCAATCCTACATGTTCAGCTCCACAACTTCAAATTTCAAATTGGAAATTCTTCTATCTCATACTAGTACACTGGATGTGTTATACTACAAAGAAGTGTCCTTATCTGATGATCTCATTCATATGTCCATTTGATATAACAAGAAGCATTTTCCATGTAAGTTTCCAATTGTTTTGGCATATTTCCTCATTAATATATTCCCGAATCATACAGGCCATTTACAGTCTAGCTCTTCTTGTAATGTGTCTAGTCCATCTGATATTTTTGTATATAGCTACATCTATTGTTTTACATGTTGCTCCATTTGTTCACTGGAGCCTCTCTGCATTTCCTCCCTTCTACTGTGTCTGATCATTCAATATGTATCTAAATCAATATATTAAAAGTAAAATCATGTTGATGCCTAAGCTAGGAACACATTGTGCTTCCTGGGATGAAGGATTCTACCCTCTTGTCTATTGCCTTGCTTACCTAGTTCTCTCAGCTGTTGCTATCTGTATATGCCTGATTTTTTCCATATTTCTTGCTTGTGTCTAAGAGTCCGATCTTTATCATCTCTCTAATCTAAGGTCCTCATGTGGGCAGGCATTTTTTGCACATATCTCCTTGTTGCTTAATCTCAGTGCCCAAGTTTTCCTTAAGTGTCAGCTGTATGCTGTCTCTCTATATTTAGCCATGCAGTCCCCTCCCTGTAATACAGTATCCTTACCATCTATGTTTCAAATCCCATCCCCCTTAGTGGGTAGGAGTAAGAGTTACTGCCTTGGAATTCTATGTTGGTTTGCCTCATCAAAACACTCTTCAAGTAGAACCTGAATTTTATTTACCAAATGGTGGTAAGACAATATTAGAATATGTCTTATGGCATGTAATATTCAAGGAAGAACAATAATCTTGAAAGAATTTACTTTGCTAACCAGTGTGTTTGCACTGCCACATCCCTTTTGTAAGAGTTTGCTTATTTTGTTATAACGCTTCTCCAAGTTTCTTATAACCATCCCCTTATATGTGTATCCCACCTCTAAACCCAAGTAGGTTGGAAGCTCTGCCTTCTATCTATCACCAGCTATTCTTTATTATTTTCTTTCATTCATTCTGAACAGTACTGCTCTATTACTGTTCATTTCCAGTTCTGACACTTTGATGAATCTGCCAAATATATCCAACAACACTAATAAACTCTTAGTTGTGCTATCCACCATTAAAATGCAGTCATCAGCATATAACTGAAAAGCCTTATTTTCAGTTCTTTGCTTGTTTTGTAAAGTCTCATAAACTACAGAGCCAACTTTTCATTTACTTGGAGAAACAGTCTTGGTGAAGAAAGGTATCCTTGCCTAGTCCCTCTTGAGATTTTTCCTTTGGGGGAAAGTTCTTCAACTTTCAAAACATCAAAAGTAGGCTTATTATACTTCATCTTAATCCACTGAATAACCACATTCACAAAATCCCTTCTCTGAAATACTTCAAACAGAAAGTCCCAATATACAGTAAAAAAAATCTTTTTTTTAAATATTGGATAAAACTACACAAGCATAATGATATCCTACTTGATGGTTTTCAAGAAAGGAAGCCAAAATGTCTAGCATTAAACTGTTGGGTAAAGCCTCAGCCAACCATTTGCTAGGATTTTTGCCATAAAAGTTTTATTTTAAGTTTGAGTAATATCTTGCTATAATTAGCAAAGTCTGTTTATCTCTCTTCCCTTTCTGTACTAGAACAGTTTTAACATGTTTCCTACCATCTGTGATTGATAATGTCTACCAGATTTGATTATAATGTTCTAGAAAGATAAGTGTGACTTCCTTTTTCCTGACTGATAAAATGTAGTGGGGAGCTCCATGTGAACCTGAAATTTTTCCTAACTTTGTTTTCTGTGTAGCTATTTTGAGTTGTTGTAATGCAACAGCAACATTTAACTTGAACTGGTTTCCTTCTTATTTGCCTACTCCATATCTATACAATGGATTTTGAAACCATGTACCCATTTCTGTTGCTGGTATATTTCTTCACAATATACCCCAGGATTTACAATGTTAAATTTCTGTGCAGGAGCAGTGTAGCCACTCCTGCATGGAATATGCCTATCGAGAGCTCCATGGTCGTGCCGTTTTGACGTGCAAAAGTGTCCCTACACTGTTCCTGCATGGATACCCATGTGGAATGCTAATTACCTAATTTTCTGGTGAAACCAATGCAACTGAGGTAAAAGAGTGACCCAGATAGCAGGTAGGTAGCCATGCAGGAGCAATGTAAGCTGTAGAAATGTATTTGGCTACTAGCTGAATACATTTCTGCAAAAATGAAAATGGAGCCATGACAGCTTCAATAAAAGCATGTACCCTGATCTGTATGCATGCCAATTGCCAAATATATGGCCATTGGCATGCTAAGCTGTTTACATTTTATAAAAATAAAAGTTTATTATTTTTCAGCCGATCTCGGACGTTTAAGCATTTTGAAGCGCTGCGCAAACAGGATCGTGGGGACAATAACAAAATTAATGAAAAAATTCCATTTTAGGGGAAAGCTGCATTTTGTCATTATACTCAGTGGCAAGCAGAATCAAAACAATGTCAAGGAACAGTGGTTGCTAAGGGGGAAGACTCTTGTGGAGTGCAGTAACTATGGATCAAGGTAGTAGGGTATGTTAATGAGGGGACTTGTACTGAATCACAGAATTCTTCTAAGTGTCACACTGCATCTAACTGTGTAGGTGCTGTAACACCATTGTGTAGGCAGGAGGAGAAACTAACATGAAAAGGGGCTGTATCATGCTTGCTGTAAGCACATTGGAGCTCTGTTGCCTGGGTTTGTGCTTAGCTAAGCACAGTTAAGCGAGGGTGTGTGTCTGAGGCCATATACACTTATTCCATGAACAAAGGAGCATGTTTGCTCCCAGGAGATGGCTGTTTCTTTCTGTTTACACTAGCTAAATGGGTCTGGGTGGTGTGCCGGGATTTAAACAGGAAGGATATAGGAAAACAAAGGAAATAGCAGAACAAGGAAAATGCAGTACAAATCAGCAATATGGAATTCTGCAACTCACAATGGGCCGTTGAAAGCATTCAATAATACAGCTGGCAAGTGGCTGCATAGCTGAAAATGGGAGGAGATGTAAGTAAAAAATAATTAAAAAAGGGCAAGAGCAGAATAAAGGCAATCATGCATGAATTACAATAATGTCTCCAACACTCACAGTGGCCAAATAAAATCCATGAGTAATATAGGTGGCAGCTGGAATTTGTCATAGTTAGCCAATCATACAGGCAGCATCTGCAGCACAACAGTATAAAGTATGGAAACACATTACAGTATGTCTTTTCCCACAAACTCTGCACCATTGGTGTATACACACAGGGGAATTTTAACTGGAAAAATGTTAGGGGCTGCCATTGCTTTGATCCACCAGTATGTGCTAGAGGCTGATGGTGGAGAGGAGGAAAATGCTGACAACCACCACAGACCAAGGAGGATAAGAATGTTCAGACCCAGGGTAACCTTCCAAGGGCTACATGATCTGGAGATAGTAGAGCACTACAGGGTGGCCAGAGACATACTGCAGCAAATCACTGAGCTGTGCCAGCCTCAGCTCAGAGCTAGAACCAACAGAGGGGTACCCATCCCAGTGGATACCAAGGTATGTGTAGCCTTAAGAATTCTAGCTGCAGGTACTTTCCAAAGACCTACTGGGGACATCACTGGGGTCTCACAGGCATCTACATCCAGGGTACTCCAGTTCCTGGATGCAATGTTACTACACGTCGGTGAGCACATTTACTTCCCCAACACCCATGAAGAGAGGACCAGCAATATGCATCTCTTCCACCATGTAGCAGAATACTCAAAGTTACTGGGTACCATAGACTGCTCACACATCCACATCAAAGCACCACACCTGGTGAACATGGTAGGGTCTACATAAACCACAAGGCTTTCCCCTTCATCAACTTCCAGGTCATATGCAATGGCCAGGGCATTATCATGAATGTGCATACTGGCAGCCCTGGTAGCTATCACAACTCCCACATCTGGCATTCATCACAGCTGTACCAGGCATTTGCCAGTGGGGGCATCCAGTATGGCCATCTTGTAGTGGATGCTGGCTATGAACTGGAGCCATGTATGATGACACCCAGCAGAAATGTGCACACACCCACACATGAATGCCATAATGAGGCACATGCACAAACCAGAATCATTATAGAGCATGTGTTTGGGTTGCTCAAGTCACAGTTCTGCTGCCTTGATATAACTGCTGCCTTGATATATCTGGTGGAGTCTTGCAGTACTCTCAAGCCACATGTGCACAGATATTCATAGTATGTGCCATGGTACACAATATGATCCTACGGAAACAGCTGCAGCAGGAACAGCATGAGGAAGGGCCACACAGACCACCACCAGTGCCAAGGTCCCCACAGGCACAGAGACTCACAGGAGGAGGCTCCTAAGCCTGCTCCTATAGGCAGACTGAGGTGTGCCCAGTATGCTCATGCCTTGGTAAAGAGGCAATGCATAGCACACACACTGACACTGTAGAGCCCCAGGGACTGACACCTCTCTCTGATTCAGACACACACAGTAAAATGGATGACACACATGTCACATTATCTGTAACTTACCATGTATAGGCAGTGTACTATGTGCATCCAACATAAGTGGCCCTTAAGCACTGCCTTCACAACTGTTGCAAGCACAAGGTAGGTCAGTCTTCTTAACAATAAATGAATGGAATAACATGTTCTGATAGCATATCTACAGTAATGCTGCATGCATGCAAGGGAATGGGGTAGCCTAATGGGATAGCAACACACAACTGACAGCTATGTGGGACACCAGGAAATGCCTGGCCAAAACTGTCCTCCACACACTAAGCAGTAGTACCCAAGGTGGCAAATCCCACTGCAGTATATGTGTGGGGACAACTAAGTGAGGGGGTCATAGGTCACAGGCATGGATGTCAGGGTGGGGGTCCCATAACCACCCCTCACAGACATACAGAAAGTCCGCTGTAGAAAACCACAGAGAAATGTGTGGTAAAGGCACACAAATGGTGGCAATGTTGAATTAACTCCCTACCGACTCACACAGTGATAGCACAGCAGGACCTACAGTTGTAGTAAGGCTATGAAGGGTAAGAAGTCTGAAACTCAAATGTATGCCAGTACAATCTGACCTGGGAGTTTTACTGATATGGCTCCAGTCCCCAAGATAGGGAACAATAGAATGGTAAATGGAACCAAAATGTAAAGCAAATCTCAACACAGTCTGTGCAAATGTGTACAGTTGACAGGTGCCTCCTATATACCCACACAAATGCAGTAACATATATGTTTGCATGGAAATAGCAGCATAGTGCACACTGGCAGGGCTGTACCAATACACATGAAAACATGGTGCCTGTCCACAATATGCAGGGGTCAATGAGCTATGTGTATGTGTGGTTAATACTGTCTGGATCTGGCCAGCACGTTATCCTGGCAGTCATCTTGTACTGCCCTAGGTACAGTGCTACATTTAACAAGGACATGTGCAGATAATTAGAGTGCCAACTGTTATGCATATCAGTGAGACCCACTGCTCTGCAACTGACATACCTGGAAGTCACAGTGCTATGTGGAATATACTACACATATTATTGACATCTTGAAGGATATGTAGCAGAGGTACCAAGGCTTTTGTGAATATAAGTGTTTTGTGGTACTGTTTCCAGTGGCATTCCCAATAATACTTTTCTTGTTTTGTTTTTACAAATAATGGACATGCCTGCACAGTTGAATGCACTCTATATCCACACCCATAACTCTCAACCTCTGAAAGCAAGATGTCTACACAAGGGCAGAAATAAAAGCAGAACAAAGATACAGTGATAGGCATGTGCAGTAAATATCTCCCTTACATACTGAGAAAGTTGGTAGAGTGAGGGATTTGCCATATCATGAATTGTCTGAAGGTTATGTATTCTGAAACAGTAATGTCTGTATTATTTTCTAACATCACACTTCAATTATACGTAACTAACTTGCCATAAAAACACAAGTTTATGTAGAAAGTACGAAACCTCTATCCAAACACCTGGACAACCTGCCAAAAAATGTACAGGTCAGAGATATGCACACACAAAGATATGACATCTCAAGTTATAAAGATACAACACAAGCAAGAGATCCACAGCCCTTATATCACCAGGTTCCTGGACTGTTTACACAGCTGTGTGTCATTACTACACTGGCTGTAGCCACACTTCACAAAGGGCCTTGTTGGGCAGGAATTTACATAGCTGCCCTCATAATATTGGTCTATGCATCATACAACTAGTATTCCTGTGGTAAAGCACTGTGATTATCTGAGGATGTCTGGCAGTAGGTAATGGCACAATACATTGCAGTTTCACACTACAGATATGTCAGAAAATGTCTGCTAAACAAACAAGTACCCCGAAGAAAGTTCTGCACACTTCTAAGAGATATGATTGTAGCACACAAAACCCTGGACTAGAGTACACCTATATCTGGAATGGAGTCCTACCCTAAATATAGAAGGTCACACTGGGCATGCTTCTTCACGTAGAGAATCACAGGACATGTTAGAACCCACATCAGAATATATGACTGTATTGTGTATATATGCCTATACATACAGACAGCTATGTACACCTCAGCTGTCTCCACACACACACACACACACACACACACACACACACACACACACACACACACACACACACACACACACCAGACAGGATTACCCTCAGCTAGCTGTAGGTGGCTCATATGTGATATAGCTGCATCTGTTGCATGATATACACACGCATATATATGTGCAACAGATATATGTCAAGCATGCACACACATTGATCTGGGGAACTGAGAGACAGACAGTGATACAGAGAGAGACACAGGGGACACAGACAGAGTGCATTACACACATGGATACCCTGAACGGCATACAGTGATGTCCTGCTGTGGACAGCGGCATACCAGTTGTAAACAGTTGCATGTGCCAGCATAAAAGCTGAGCCCCACTGTGTAACAGTATTGAGGTTGAGTTTATAATATCACATCACCTACCTGTGCATGTGTGTGTCTCCATAGGTCCATTAGGAATGTCTTCACACTCAGTACACTTCACATTGCCCTACTTCACAAGATCTGCTGCTTTCATTCACCTTAGAAGTACCATTAGACACTGATCCTCCCTATAAACTCTGTAGCATGTGTGAAAATTGTGTAACACTATAGTACAAATAACTAGATAGGTAGGGGTTCTAATCTCAATGCTGGCAAGTGTGTGTGTGTGTGTGTGTGTGTGTGTGTGTGTGTGTGTGTGTGTGTGTGTGTGTGTGTGTGTGTGTGTGTGTGTGTGTGTGTGTGTGTGTGTGTGTGTGTGTGTGTGTGTGTGTGTGTGTGTGTGTGTGTGTATTTGTAGGTGAAACAGTTTTAGGCCATTCCCACTCACAACACTTCCCAATAGCCCACTTTATCAGTCCTGCTGATGTCATTCCCCTTATTGGCACCTTTGGTCAGTTGTCAGCCTAGTTAGCTCTGTAGTGTGTGTGATAACTGCATAACACAATAGTACAAATCACTAGCTAAACATGGGTTCTAATCTCAAATCTGGCAAATGAGTGTGTATGTTTGTAAGAAGAAGAAGTATTTTGATAAATTTCCCACCCACTGTCCTTCTTTATCACTCCTGCTGATGTCATTCCCCTTATCAACACCTTTGGCCAATTATCAACACAGTAAGCTCTGTACCACCTGTGATTACTGTGTAACACTATAGTAGAAAAAACAAGATAGGCAGGGGTTCTACTCTCAGATCTGGAAAATGTGTGTTCATGTGTGTGCGTGTGTGTGTGTGTGTGTGTGTGTGTGTGTGTGTGTGTGTGTGTGTGTGTGTGTGTGTGTGTGTGTGTGTGTGTGTGTGTGTGTTAAAGTGTGCATGTTTGTAAGAAGAACTATTTTGATAGGTTTCCCACCCACTGGCATACTTTATCAGTCCTGCTGATGTCATTCCCTTTATCAGCACCCTTGGCCAGTTGTCAGTTTAGTAAGCTCTGTAGTGCATGTGATAACTGCATAACACTATAGTACAAATAACTATATAGGCATGGGTTCTACTCTCATGTTTGGCAAATGTGTCTGTGTGTGTAAGTGTGTATGTTTGTAGGAAGAAGTATTTTGATACATTACCTGCCCACTGGCCTACTTTATCAGTCATGCTGATGTCACTGCCCCTATAGGTTCATAGGTGTGTACTAGGATAATGGCCCTGGAGCTGTTTCAAGCCTAGCTCATTGAAGTTCCCTGCCATTGTGCCCCTATCAAGTAGAGCCACTGGAGTGATTCCTGGGGTGAGCTCTCTATTACCCATCCATTCATCAAGGTCTCTCTGGAACAAGGTCATCTATTCATCTAGGTGCTTTGCTTGACATGTATAGGAAGTCTATTTCAGGGCATGTGTAGTCCCTGGGTGAGGACTCTGTCCCTCCTGCATGTTGTGTTGATTGTGGTAATGAGGTCCAGGTCCCTGCAGTGTGTGGTGCAGAGAGATTGGGATGACTTTAGATGTAGCATTTGCAAAAGAGCTGGGCCAGACCTGGCTTTGCAAGTCAAGCAGCGATCGCCTCTAAGTAGATGATATGAGGCAGAGAATAGCTGGAGTCTTTTGAATTTGTCTGTGTAGGACATGTGTTTAATGCCTAGGATCCTCATTGTGAGGTACTTCTCTGGCCTCTCAAGCTGTTGCAGGTGTCTAATGAGGTACATGCCAAATGAGCCATTATACTTGATGATTGATCTAATGAGGGAAGAGTACACAGAGATGCTAATCTCTTTCTTCCTGGATGCAACCCCCTTGGTAATGACATGTGCCACATAGAAGGATTTCCTGACCACAGTGACAATGTGGCTGTTAAAGGAGAGATTGCTGCCAACTTGTGTCCCCAGATCTCTTATAATGCCTACAGTGTTCAGTGGGCTCCCATCATTGTGGTACTTAGTGGGAACTGTGATTTTACCAAAGGGGCTGATGATGCATTTTGTGGTGTTAAGCTTCAGGCCATAGTTTCCACACCAGTTAGTGGTCTCTGTGATGGCTTTCTGTAGGATGTCTGGAACCCTTGTGGAGTTAATGGTGACTCCCAGCTTGCAGTTTCCTGTAACTTTATCAGCCAGAGTTCCTTTGTGTTGGTCTGGACTCCTGAGAAGTAGATGCTGAACAGGAGAGTACCCAGGACTGATCCCTGTGGGACTACACTTGTGGCTGGCTGGCAGTCTGACTTGGAGCTCACTACTTTCACATTGTGTGTTCTGTCAGCCAATTTGGAACCCCCTAGTGATATAGGGATTGATGTCTAGTTTGTTGGGTTCATCCATAATTCCTGATTGAGGAATGGCATCAAGAGCCTTGGCCAGATAGATGTAGGCTGTATGCAGTGCCTTATTATCATACACAGCCCTGGTTCCTGAATCAAAGAAGTCACCCAGGTTGAGAAGGTATGATCTCCCTTTCACAAAGCCAAACTGTGTGGGGTCCAGAAATAGGAGATTACCTATATGTTTGTCGATCATGTCCCAGATGATGTGCTCCATAGCTGCACTTATCAGACTAATCAGGCTACTGGATGGGTAATTCCCAGGGTCTGTAGATGCCACCCCTTTATGTAGTGGAATGACTATAGCAATGCACCATTTGGGAGGGACAAAGCCTGAGGTGAGGCTGTGACTGAACAGGGCACACAGATCTGTTGCCAGGTATCTTTGTAGTTTATGTAGAATACAGCCAGGGATGATTTGGGATCCCATGGAAGCTGTATTCTTGCCCATGGACAATGCAGATGTAACCTGGGTGAAAGTAATCCTGGGTGCATGGCATTCTTCTGGCATTCTGGTTGTTCCCCTGGGGGTAAAACTGGCACTGAATGTGTTGGCAAGAATGCTGGCAGTATCTCTTGGCTCGGTATAGGAGGTAGCATTGTGCAGTAACTCAGAGCACTTCTGGGTATTGGCGTGGAGGTTCCTGATGTAACTATCAAAGGATCTGTGATTGTTGTCAGTGCCTGCTACAATTCTGCCTTTCAAAGGTGGCTTTAGATGATTTCATGAGGGATCTCAAGTTGTTGTTGAGGCTAATAAAGGAGTTTTACCACTCTTGGGACTCCACCTTTTTCTGCAACAGTTTCTTCCTTCTATTGTACAAGTGATTAATGGCAGGTGACCACTAGATTGGCCTCTAGTGTTTTGAGGAGAGTGTCATGGTTCTGTTGGGTATGGCGAGTTCCATGCATGGATGTTCAGGTTTGTATAGTGCATTTGTGTATGATTTGGCAGTCATGCAGTTATTTTCCATTTGCATGGGTGCTGTGAAGTTAGCCACCTCTGTTCTCATAAGTCCAGTCAGCTTTGGAGTAGTTTTTCAAGGTGGTTACCTTTGCAGGGGGTGGGGGTGAGATGAGGATTTCCATGGTGATTACTCTATGTTGGATCTGACAAAGTATTAATTGACTACTGTTGTCAAGCAATGGTCCCATATGTTAGTAATCAACACAGGTAAAGGATGTTGCTTCCTCTACTGGGTGCCAGAATGAGCTGGCCTAGGGCATTGGAACTGATAAATTCCAGGAAGTATTGGGCCAGTGTATTGCTGCTTGAGCATCTTTCACAGTTGATGGAGGAATAGTTGAACTCTCCTAGTATGAGAGTGTTGGGTTGGACCTTGATAGATTCCAGGGTGTTGAGGAATGTAGATTGAGAGTCTAGGGACATGGATGTGGACCTATAGCAAGCTATAACCTGGATTGCACTTATTACACAATGTCAATTGCACCTGAAGTATCTCAGATGCATTATGCTGGTATACTACTCTGGATGTGTGCATATCCATTATTAATATGGAGACACCACCATTTTTGGAGAAGTGGTCTATAGTTTGGAGCTGACAGGTGTGGAATGAGTTATAGGCTGGCAGAGCAGGGGTTCTGTCTGCTGCTGTAAACCAGGTGTCCGTTACATCACAGATGTCAATGTTCTCCATTTTGAGGAGTGCCTCATGTGGCTGCATCTCGAGATGTAGCTGTCTAGTGTTGAGCAGTATGACCCTCAGACTGCATATATGTATAGCTGTTACAGTGGTAATTTGATTTGGAACACCGACTAAAAAGGCACTATAGGTGTGACAAGACACTCAGCCAGTACATGGAAAGCCAGGGGTGATAGATGCAGACCATCTCTGGCAAGCCATCGCAGACTGTCATTCATGTCATCCCAAGCAAACAGATACTGGATCCCATGACAGTGACAACAGACACTTAAACCAATTGTTGAAGTCAATCATTTGCTGCTTGTACAGCGATATCATTTTGGGTGACAGTAGTATACTGCTTAGGGCTACTGTCATACCTGCCTGGCCACATAATCTGAGAGCTTTACCATGTCTTTTTTTATATAGTCCATGGAGGTTTTTTCTCAGGTCATTCACACAGACATGGACAATGACAGAGTTATACTTGCATTTGTTGTGGAGTGACCTGACTGAGTGTGTTATGTGTTGGAGTCTGGCACCTGATAGACAGCTGACTGTAACCTTATCCATGTTCAACCTACTGAATGGGGCATCTGTGTGCCTCACTACTGAGTCACCTATGATTACTGTATCAGGCAAGGTGGTTAGCCTTTGGGGCTTAGCTTTAGGAGCACACTGTGTAGGTGAGATATGTGTCCTTTGGTTTGTGCTGTGTTGTGATGTTTGAGTTGGTGTTTATCTTGGTGGTCTCCGCTGTTTGGGTAAATGTCTATTGAGTGCCTCTGTGAAAGTGGGTGTGTGAATATTGTTTGTATTTCAAATAGTGGAAACCACACCAAGAAGCAAAATAAAGACGGTTCACCTCACCATCACAGCTAACTCTGAGAATCAGCATGCAGGCTATACTCGAATAAGGCAAGGCAGAATATAACTCACGAAAATATTTATTAAAGCTTACAAGAAGCTTAAAAGTGAACGAATAATACTATATGCAATACTGTTGTTAAGCACTTTCATTTGCAATCCCAAACTTCATCAGAACAGCTGTTATGTTCAAACTCAAACCTTTTAAAATCTTTTTGGCGCCATACCCAGTACCAATTTACATTTAAAGTGCCAGTGCTCATATATTCAAATAAAATAAAATAAAATACATCACTCATCACCATCTGAAACATACAATAAATACATTAATACATGATATATTAACTCCTATAATAAAATAAGATAAAATGCTATACATATATATATAACCCTTTCTAGTAATATAACTAAAACACATCCTAAAAATGAGCTACATATCTGTATATGTACAGATATAATCAACTCATGCAACAATATAAATATTATCAATGCAACATTAAGAAAGGTTTTATAGAAATGTATTTGTTAATACCTGGTTCTTTTGTTGCATTTGTTAAAACCTGCCAGATGCTTTCTTTTTTACTTAATGTTGCTTTCACATTCCCTCCTCTATTGTTTATTAAAACTTGATCTATAATGGCAAAACTGAACTTATGATGAATACCCTTCTTTTCTATATGTCTATATAAGGCATTTTTTTGTGTCATGTACGTTAATTCTATATACATGATCATAGATTCTTTTTTTAAAATGTCTCTCAGTTTTGCCAATATAATAAGTGGAACATGAAGTGCATACAGCTATGTAAATAATGTTCTTAGAATTACAATTTTCTTTTTGAATTTAATATATGTTCTATTTGCATTTTGCAACTTTATACCTTCACTTTCATTAATTAAATGACATTGGCTGCACATTCCACATTTGGTAGTAGCTCTCCTCACCTTATGACAATCTATTTCTTTTATTTCTACTTGTAATAGTCTCTTAATATTCATACACATCTTAAATATGAATTTTGCTTTTTTCACCTACCACTTGTTTGATATCATCAACTAGTGTATGATTCTTCCAATATCTATTTATAATTGTTATAATTTCATTCACATAAGGGGAATATATTAAAATACATGCTCTGCTAGTTATTACATTATCATGGGTTTTACTCTACATTTGGTCTATATCTTGTTCTCTTCCTAGAATAGGGTTATATTTTTTACCCCATTCTTTTATAACAAATGAAGAAATACCATTTAATAGAGCTTCCGGATAACCTCTATTGAGGAACATAGATTTAATAAGTTCTATTTCTTTAAGCATAGTTTCATAATTTGATGTCATTCGAGCTACTCGGATACATTGCCCTTTATAAATATTTTTTAGAACATGTCTAGGATGTTGACTAGAATATTCTATGTACGCATTTGAGAATGCTTTCTTTCTATAGATCTCAGATTGGAAACTATGTTCAGTGTGCCTATATATGTATCTAAATAAGGTATTCCATCTTGACTAATACTATGAGTGAATTTCAAAAAATCACTTGTACTATTCAAATATTAGAGAAATTCTTCTATCATATTCACTGGTCCCCTCCATAAAATAAACATCTCATCCAGGAACCTCGCATAATAGGAAATATATTGATAGAATTTACTATTGAACAAATAAGTGTTTTCCCACTCTAGCATAACCATATTGGCAAATATTGGGGCACATGATGCACCCATTGCCACACCACGTATTTGTTTGTAATATTTGCCCTCATAATATATAAAATTGTTGTTTAACACTATATCCATCATGTCCACTATTAGGTTGATTCTATCCCATTCCAGATTTAAATATTTTCTAAGACTATTGCAAAAATAGTCTAATCCTTGTTCTTTAGGAATACAAGAAAATAGGTCAACCACGTCTATTGTTATATATGTTAAGTTCTCCTCCCATTTATCTGGTGTAAGTTGAGATAGGAATACCCATGAATCTTTGATAAGATGTACTGTATTCCTATATGTAGGTTTGACCCAACGATCAATCACTACTCCTATATTAAACGTTTTAGACTTACTTCCAGATATTATGGGGCAAAAAGGAGGTCTGATAATATCTTTCTGAACCTTAGGTATGCCTATTATGGTTGCCAGAGTGTGAAATTCCAACTTCATAAATTCATATATTTCTTCAGTTATTTTCCGATCCAATAAATACTCATCTAAGGCTAAATCGATTTTCCTATAACTAATGTTTATTTCATTAATTGATGTAATTTCATAATTTCCTGTTTCAATCAATAACTTTTGAATCTCATTTACATAATCAATTGTATTATATAACACTATTCCACCTCCCTTATCTGGTTTCATTATTCTAATACTTTTATTATTCAAAAGATCTGTTAAACATTCCCTTTCTTTTGTTGTTAAATTATCAATAAACTGTTGTCAACATGAGTCAAGAGGATGTAAATGTCAGTGTGACCTCAGAGAAAGTATTTACATTCGATTTTTCTTTATTTCAGCAGGATGAGGACAGTGAGTGCTTAGGAGCTCGCCCTAAGCGTTAGTTACCAGCTAAAACATATGCTGCTACCACCAAAACTAACAACTATTCATCTAAAGGTACTGTAAACAAATCATCGAGCCCAAGAGTTACAAAATGGAACTGTTAATATGAATGACAATGGCCAAATTAAATTGGACATTTTTCTAACTAGTAATATTGAATTTAAAATGATGGATAAATGTGGAATTACATGTGTGCCTGATATGAACAAAAAAAAGCTTAAACGTTGTACCTTAAAGGAAATGATTTTTGAATTGGGTAATTTGTTGCAGGTTGCTAAAACTATTAAAGTAGACAATGCTTATTTAACTAAATGTATATCTCTTGAAATAGTACCAATGGGACTAATATTTTTCAAGGTGCCCATGGGTATCAATTTAGATCCAGATACAAAGAAGGAATTTAATGTTTTATTCAATTCATTTGGAATAAGTTATATGAAAGTATTGGTAAAAAAGAATGACGAGAAACTTAGTAGAACAGTGTTAGAAATTGAAAAATTGAATAATAATATAGTCTCAGATTTATTGTTTGAACAATGGCGTACGTTGTATGACAAACAATTTAAATATGCTGAGACTACAACTGATAAATTATTTGAAAGGAAGTACAAGAAACTTAACAGAGATATTATACAATATAAAGAGAATAAAGCATATACATGGAATTTAGAGCGAAATATTAATAGGTATAGTAAATGGGATGAACACGTAGTAACACAAAAGGATGAAAATGTGAATTTTCAAGGGGGTCGCTATTACACACCAGTGAAAAAACAAATGTATTGGGGGAATCGATACAAGCAGTATTAGAGTGTATGAATGATTCTGTATCATCGGCCATTTGTAATAACAGCAAAGGTAATGGTGAAGGAATGTGTCCAGTAACTGAAACATTAACAGATAAGGAACAAAACATCATACATTATGTTAAGGATTTAACAGTATATAACTATACTAGGTCCTGCATTAAGGAAGAACTAGGTACTCTTTTCATTAAAGGTATGAAATATATACCAGCTTTCAAATTTAACTTAGTAGACACCATTGTGGATGTCAAATTGTATTGTAGGAAATTAAATTTAAGTTTATTATTTAATAAAAATAAAAAGGAGGTACAATTGAATGAAAATGTTAAGCTTAAGAAAAAGAGCACATTTAAACCACCCCCGAATAGAATGGTAGAGAATTTTGAAAATAATATTTGTTCTGATATTTATCAGTACAATAAAAATATCAGAAGACAACAGTTTATTGATAATTTAACAACAAAAGAAAGGGAATGTTTAACAGATCTTTTGAATAATAAAAGCATTAGAATAATGAAACCAGATAAGGGAGGTGGAATAGTGTTATATAATACAATTGATTATGTAAATGAGATTCAAAAGTTATTGATTGAAATAGGAAATTATGAAATTACATCAATTAATGAAATAAACATTAGTTATAGGAAATTGATTTAGCCTTAGATGAGTATTTATTGGATCGGAAAATAACTGAAGAAATATATGAATTTATGAATCTGGAATTTCCCACTCTGGCAACGATAATAGGCATAGCTAAGGTTAATTAAGATATTATCAGACCTCCTTTTCACCCCATAATATCTGGAAGTAAGTCTAAAATGTTTAATATAGGAGTAGTGATTGATCATTGGGTCAAACATATATATAGGAATACAGTACATCTCATCAAAGATTTGTGGGTATTCCTATCTCAACTTACACCAGATAAATGGGAGGAGAACTTAACATATATAACGATAGACGTGGTTGACCTATTTTCTTGTATTCCTAAAGAACAAGGATTAGACTATTTTTGCAATAGTATTAGAAAATATTTAAATCTGGGATGGGACAGAATGAACCTAATAGTGGACATGATGGATATAGTGTTAAACAACAATTTTATATATTATAGGTTCATAGGTTCATAGGTTCATACTAGGCTATCTGCCCGAGGGCATTTACAAGCCTAGCCCATCGTTTTGTGGCTTACGCCACCCCTTTAGTATGGGGAACTATACCCATTATTTTGCTGTGCCTCTGTCGAGCAGTGACACTTGAGGGCGAATATTACAAACAAATACGAGGTGTGGGAATGGGTGCATCATGTGCCCCAATATTTGCCAATATGGTAATGCTAGAGTGGGAAAACATTTATTCAATAGTAAATTCTATCAATATATTTCCTATTATACGAGGTTCCTGGAAGATATGTTTATTTTATGGAGGGGCCCAGTGAATATGATAGAAGAATTTCTCTAATACTTGAATAGTACAAGTGATTTTTTGAAATTCACTCATAGTATTAGTCAAGATGGAATACCTTATTTAGATACGTATATAAGGCACACTGAACATGGTTTCCAATCTGAGATCTATAGAAAGAAAACATTCTCAAACGCGTACATGGAATATTCTAGTCAACATCATAGACATGTTCTAAAAAATATTTATAAAGGGCAATGTATCCAAGTAGCTCGAATGACATCAAATTATGAAACTATGCTTAAAGAAATAGAACTTATTAAATCTATGTTCCTCAACAGAGGTTATCCGGAAGCCCTATTAAATGATATTTCTACATTTGTTATAAAGGAATGGGGTAAAAAATATAACCCTATACTAGGAAGAGAACAAGATATAGACCAAAAGTATAGTAAAACCCATGATAATGTAATAACTAGCAGAGCATGTATTTTAACATATTCCCCTTATGTGAATGAAATTATAACAATTATAAATAGATACTGGAAGAATCTTACACTAGTTGATGATATCAAACAAGTGGTGGGTGAAAAAACAAAATTCATATTTAAGATGGGTATGAATATTAAGAGACTATTACAAGTAGAAATAAAAGAAAGAGATTGTCATAAGGTGAGGAGAGCTACTACCAAATGTGGAATGTGCAGCCAATGCCATTTAATTAATGGAAGTGAAGGTATAAAGTTGCAAAATGCAAATAGAACATATATTAAATTCAAAAAAGGAAATTGTAATTCTAAGAACATTATTTACATAGCTGTACGCACTTCATGTTCTGCTTATTATATTGGCAAAACTGAGAGGCATTTTAAAAAAAGAATCCATGATCATGTATATAGAATTAAGGTACATGACACAAACAATGCCTTATATAGACATATAGAAAAGAAGAGTATTCATCATAAGTTCAGTTTTGCCATTATAGATCAAGTTTTAATAAACAATAGAGGAGGGAATGTGAAAGCAACATTAAGTAAAAAAGAAAGCATCTGGCAGGTTTTAACAGATGCAACAAAAGAACCAGGTATTAACGAATACATTTCTATAAAACCTTTCTTAATGTTGCACTGTTGCATGAGTCGATTATATCTGTACATATACAAATATGTAGCTCATTTTTAGGATGTGTTTTAGTTATATTACTAGAACAGGTTATATATATGTATAGCATTTTATAGTATTTTATTATAGGAGTTAATATATCAAGTTTTAATGTATTTATTGTATGTTGCAGATGGTGACGAGTGATGTATTTTATTTTATTTTATTTTAATATATGAGCTTTGGCACTTTAAATGTAAATTGGTACTGGGTATGGCACCAAAAAGATTTTAAAATGTCTGAGTTTGAACATAACAGCTGTTCTCATGAAGTTTGCGGATTGCAAATGAAAGCGCTTAACAACAGTATTGCATATAGTATTATTCATTCACTTTCAAGCTTTTTGTAAGCTTTAATAAATATTTTCATGAGTTATATTCTGCCTTGCCTTATTCGAGTATAGCCTGCACGCTGATTCTCAGAGCTAGCTGTGACGGTGAGGTGAACTGTCTTTATTTTGCTTCTTATTATTGTTTGTATGTCAGAGCTGTGATAGTGGGTGTTCTGGAGTGGTATGTGTTCTATGTGGTGTGTTGCAGGTGTTGACCCTTCTCTTCTAGATCAGCTAGTCCAGTCTTTGCTGTAGAGTGCATATCTGCCAATTCAGTGATATAGGGGTATCTCTCACAAGTCTGAGTGTTGGGTGTTTAGAGGAGAGGGTTGTCTGTGTACATGAGGGAGTTGCAACAGTGCCTCAGAATGCCCAAGTGCACCAGGTTAATGGGCAAAAGCACAGAGAACTTCACTTTAATCATGCCAGGAGGGGTGGTCATACCTACTAAGTACTGGAACTAATTCTGTGAAGAACGAATACTGCTGACGGCTATCAGGTGTGCTAGAATAATTGATAAAAACATTGGCTGAAGTGCAAAGCTATTAGGCTATTTGAAGTGCAGGAGAGAAAGAACTAGCAAGATCTAAGGGGAAAACTGAAGACAGACTTTCTGACACTTGTAACAGTTTACCTCAGCTGTGCAGTTATCAACACCTTTGGCCACTTGTCAGCTCAGTAAGCTCTGTAGTACATGTGATAATTGTTTAACACTATAGTACAAATAACTAGATAGGCAGAGTTCTAATCTCAATACTGGCAAGTGTTTGTGTGGGAATCATATACTGTGTGTATTATACCATTTTGAGCTGTGTACCACTCTGTAAACTTCCCATCACCCGACTTTACTAGGCCTGCTGATGTCATTCACCTTAGAAGTGCCTTGGGACTACGTGAAACCATGTAAGCTCTGTGGCATGTCTGATAACTGCATAACACTATAGTAGAAATAATTAGATAGGTATGGGTTCTAATCTCAATACTGGTGTGTGTGTGTGTGTGTGTGTGTGTGTGTGTGTGTGTGTGTGTGTGTGTGTGTGTGTGTGTGTGTGTGTGTGTATCTTTGGATAAAGATCATATCCTGTTTTAGCTGATACCATTTTGATTTGTGTACCATCCACACCTGTTTACCACCTCCCGATGGCATTACCTTATATATCGTGGTAAGAACATCTGCCTCACATGCATCATATTAAACCATTGTGCACACCATACCAGTCCTCTGTACAGATGTATATGGAATATCCAGATGTTTTCCACCTATATGTGGTCTGTGTCCCTTAAAAATGCCCATGTATGTGATATTTTGCCAAATTGGCCACAGTGAGTGTAGTGACACACATGCCAGCATCAGGTATCATACCTTACTGAAGCATCATGCTGATACAATGTCTGCTACACTTTCACTTGTTCAGGCTTGTAGTGGCAATACATGACTCCACGTCCTATTTCTGGTGGGTTATCTCACCATCCATGAAGGCATTTAGAACATTACTTGTTGTAAGAGGTAGTGTGTTATGTCCCATGCATATAATCTATGTGGGGCATGTCATGTGTATGTAGTAGTACAGTGCATCAAGGTGGAAATGTAGGTTTACTAATCTGTCTATTGCCAACTGTGTTTATGATACTGTGTGCACATCCCCTGTGTCAGTCCTTACTGTGTGTATGCAAAAGATATACCATTTTGTCTTCCTGTTTCTCCTGGTGAACTCAGGAATACATACCACAAACCTGTCATACACAGTATCATGCATGCCCTCATCAACTGCATCAAGGTTGAATGTATGAGAAAGAAATGTCAGGGCCAACAGGTGCTGACAGGTGAATCTGGTGCAGGTAATGTAATGGCTATGCTTGTGAGGGACATTCTGACAGTACTGCAGTAACCTGTACTGCATGTATGAGCCTGTGGTACTACAGAACACTGAGCTGACATGTTTGAAGGCTACCTGTCTGTGACAAGGGGTATATATTCAAGGTCACACTGTCTGACAACAGTGTCCCTCACATACTGTTGCATGCATACACACCTGGTACATGTACATATAAAGCTGTACCTTGCCTATTACACGGTTGATGTATTCCCACTCTGCCATACTCCCTCTTGGGAATGTCTGCAGGGCCACAGCCTGCAGACAGACAGACACCTGGAACTCATGTCAGACCACATTCCGTCAGTGGTACTAACAGCAATAATGCATCCTGGCTAATAAGGGACATACACCTGTATGTGTGGCCATAACAAATGCAAGCAAACAGCATCTTACATGGTATTACATAGCTACACTCTACTATATTCATCCTGTGCATCAGAACAATATTAGCATGCCCCTGCATCGATGATATGAATGACATGGATATGGCACAGGTATCATCATATGCAAAGGCTGTGGTGTGGGCTTGCCAGAGGGCTAGGCTGGGCCATATGGTTGACATCATGTGTATGTGTTTGGAGGGGTATCCAATAGATGGGTTGTGCAGAGATGCTGTGTGTGTCTGGAGGTGACCTGCCTGTGATACAGATGTGTGTGTGTATGTATGCACACAGTCATGCCATGTGGCTGTCCTACACAGGGGTACGTTGGACAGCTGTGGACCATACATGGCAGGCAAGGAAGCCCCCAGGCAGGTGCAAGGGGGTGCACTTGTACCCCCCTGGAACCGGCTGGCCAGGAGATTAATTTTCTTTCAAAAAAAAAAAATAAATACTTTGGCATTCTTGTTTAAGGAAAGACTTGGCATTCTTCTTTAAGAAAGGATACGGGGCCAGTCCCATAATGCATCACATCGAAATCCGACATCTTTACACAGAAGGGGCAGGAGTGTGTTTTTGTTTTGTTTTGTTTTATAGCTTAAGTTTTTAGCTATGTAAACATAGAAAATAAATAGTTTTACATGTTCTGTTGTAAGAAAGTGTATTTATATAACTCGCTGGATTAGCAAGTTGTGTGTTGATCATTTTGGAAGTCCAGAAAAATCTGTTCCCATGGCTAATAATATGACTTTTCAGGTAAAATTAATATATTTTGAAGAAACTATATTAGGGAGATGGCAAATTATCACCGTATCCAGCCACAATAGATGTATGTTTATAAACTGGATTAACGTGTGCTTTGGAATACGGGCGTAGAGGATTAATGTGTAAATTTGAGAACTTTAGCTTTCTATCAACTCTTAAAATTTTATAGTTTCATATGGTTTTATGAGTCTAGAAGTATTGACGTTTGTTTAATTTGAATGAAATTTTTTTTCGGAGTATTTATTTGAAATGTTTTGTATTCTTTTGTTTGTCAACTGAAAATGCAACAAAACTGGTCAGATTGGTATTGCAGGCTTTAATTACTTTGTACTGTAAACGGATATAAAGAAACTGCAGGCTGCAGTGTAATGCCCCTGGGTGGTGTTTTTGTGAATAATGTAGTGTGTCCTTATGGTTATAGTTTGCTAAAGTAAGTGTTTTTAAGAAATACTAAAGGTTTTGCATTGCAAATTTAAATGCCATTCTTCTGATTTAAACATATCATCGACTGCATGTCCTGCTTAGTTCAGAACATGATGGGTAGTGTGCATCTTCGCCTTTCCATACCTCTCAGGTGTGTCTTACTACGAGGGCCTCTCCTTATTTTGAGCTTTTAAATGTCTGTGTTTGTCACATTTTCACATTGAAAGGATCTGCCTCACATTCAGAATTACGATTTTTAGCTTATAAACATGGTAAACAATACTAAATTAACTCCCAAGCATAATTGTATAAGCTTAAAGTAACATATATTTATTCTGTAAGCTTCTTAGCTGAAGTTGTTGGAAAGCTGGTAGTAAGTGTTCCCCATTTTGTCCATTTGTTCCACATTATGAAAGGTAGTGTTCTTTGTTTTAGAAATAGAAGGTTGAGAGCTATGTTTTACATTGAAACAGTTATTCCTGTAAGTTTTAAGGAGTCTAGTATAAATCAAATGACACACCGTAGGGGTACATGAAGTAGTACTTTCCTTTACTGACCACCTGTTGATTTCAGGTACATGGCAAGGCTACTGGTACTTTGTTTTTTGCTTAGTGGCAAAAATGACCTTTATGGTTTATAGATGGTCTGACCTTTCCAAATGGGTATCACCTCCTTAAAAAAAAACACAATATTCTAAGTGATGCTGAGGGAAAAAGTACTCTGTAGAGTATTTGTGGTTACAGAACCAGGCAGGGACAAAGACAAAAATAATCGGGAACAAAGACCTCAAATCAGGAATACTTTATAAAGTTTAGTATGTTCCCATGGAAAGTTGACAATATGGGCGGCATAGTGACGTAGCAGATGGTGGTGTTGCCTCATAGCAAGAGGTTCCCCAGTTCATCTCTCAGCTGGGGTGCCTTCTGTGCAGAGTCAGCATGTCCTCCCTGTGTTCTCTTGTGTATCATCTGGGTGTTCTGTTTTCCTCCCACACTTCCAAAGACAATGCAGTAGGTGGTTTGGGCACTCTAAATTGGCCATAGGTGGTAGTGTGGGTGCAAGTGTGTCGTGTGAAAGAACTACAGGGACAGGGCTAGCCACCTGGCAGTGTAAACCTTGGCTCTAGGTTATTGTCACAGTTGAAGTGACACCTGACCCCATGTGCAAAAAAACAGAAAAAAGGGGGTTGTGGATGGATGGACTTGGAAATTGACAGAATGTGAGGACATGAATTGATTATTTATTTTTTGAAGGAAACTGTAACTCTAAACTGTTGTCACTGTTTCTTGTCTGCGGTGTGCCACTGTTTTTTTTTTTTTTTAGCATCATCAAATTCAGGATGTACAGAGCAAAAAAGTAAAATCCGGAACATCCCTGGACATTGGGGACACTTGAGAGTCTGTATGTTAGAAAGGGCTACTGAATGTAGTTATGTAGCCGTAAATACTGGCGGTCATAAGAACAGCTCAGCAGGTGAAGGTACTGTACTGTTCTGTTTGTTTGCCTTGGTAGAGTTGACATGTAGACTGGTTTTGCATGCTAGCAGTTATTGTGTTGAGCTGCTGCATACACTGTCTGATGCTGGTGTAGAATGTCTAGACAAGTCTGTCAGGATGTTCTGTACACTAATGAACTCTTATTTTCTCAACTCCTTGTGGAAACACCTAATGAAATGTATTTTATGTAAAGAATGTTTTGCTTTACTTCAGGTAGGGGAGGCATCACAAACAGTTAAAATTTTCAACACCATCACTTATGTCTATTTTAAGCAAATGCCTCCATGTTCTCCATAGCAACTGTCCATACTCTGTGTGAAGAGCATTATTAGTTTGGCTGTTGGCATTGTTTGCAGGCATGCCTTCTGACTATTGCATGATGCACATTCATATTTGTGACACTTGTAGGCAGCTGGAAAGGTAATCGGTTCACATAGGGCATGTGGGAAGAAATTGGGTGTTGAACAGAAACTCATGGAAACAGAGAGAGAGAGAAAGAGAGCATTTAGACTGCACAGAAGGCTGACTATGTGAGACTTTAAATGGAGAATTGAGCTCTGTCAGACATATCGGGTCTAACTGCTTAACCATTGAGTACTCTTGTTTTTAAACATATGTGATGTCAATATGATTCATCTCAGCAATTCAACTCCTTGACGCTATTGTGTTTTTCCTTGGAGCAAGCACCGCTGCTGACCCTGTAGGATATACTTGTATTTGGTGGCAATCTGGCAAACAGCCTCAACCATTAACTGAGTCTTTGTAGCCCTTAAGCAAGTTGTCACTCTTCTGACAAGATTCTTATCTACTATGGTATCTGCTATTCTCCCTGTCTACAGCTATGCTTGTATTTTTTATTCTAGTATGCACATGTAAATATTTTCTAAACCTTGTTTCTGCATGATGATTAGAATAAGTAAGAAATTTACATAAGTCGGCTTGTTTATTCTGCTTCATAATTTAGTGCTGTTAATATGTAAACATATATGACACTGCACACTTGCCTATGTGTAGCTTAAAAACACCACCATTTGATTGTAAATGTTTAGCTTCTCTGCACAGATTTCTAAAATGCCACAATTTGGTTGTGTTCAGCTTCTCTGCCCAGATTTCTGACTGTCTAGCTTAATCTCTGGTTACATATTGTATGCACCTTTTTCTTGCAGACTGTTACGTCTGTGCACATTCTTAGGAAAATAGAGTTGGCAAGTAACACATTTTGTTCTTGTACATGCAACCTTTTTGACTGAGAATTATTTTCATCATATTACAGCTTTAACAAAGTGTTATTTTCATTGCGTCTTCACACTTGTTTAGTTGCAGTGTTTTTTAAGTTGCAGGATATTTCTTTTTATGCTTCCTAAACCTGTCATGACTCCTATTCATTTTCAGTTTTTGTATCTCGCACACAGTAGACTCTGTTATGAGCTTTAATTAGGATAAAGCTACTTCAGTTGCTCTGCACAAGTCATTCTCATTCTTGCATTGAATCTGTTTCCTTCAGCAAATTGTCCCCTTCTAAGTTTATATACCACACAAAGTTCTGTGTTTCATTGTAATGAACAATTTAACTCGCTGAGTTCAGTCTTTGGCTCGGTTCTTCAGTAAGATGGGTGTCTTTAGGTACTGAACCCTTTGCCATTGTGAAAAGCATGTAGTAGCTATTTGGCAGATATTTTTGTCGCACTGTAACTCTGAAACGTTTATGTTATTCCAGTACTCTTTTTCTCTCTCTTAAAACTAAAGTCAAAATGATGAACTTTCATTTTTCCCCTGTGACATGCAAAACTTTGTATACTGTACTATGTCAGTTTTCTGAGGTGCATCATTTGCATTCAAGAACAAATCTATAAATGCCCAATTTCTAGTTTTCATACAAATTACCTTGGAGGAGGTTTCTTGTGACTGCAGTTATACTGTTTCCGAAATGGAAAAAACTAAAACAACTTATTTATAATTGTTTTTTATATCGTTAGTTACCACCTGTCCCACTTTGTGAGGGACAGTCCCTCTTTGGGCACTTGTGTAAAAATAGCAAATGTCCTGAGATTTTAGGACAAAATTATTTTCTATATTTTATGTAAGAGTTGCATAAAACTGTTCTTCTGTATCTGAAACACGTACATGTTAGAAGAAACAGAATAAGCAACTAAAATGCTACGAGAATAAGCTTTTATTTAGGCAAAAAAGTGAAGGTCTGACTTTTGTACTGGCCATGGGTCTGTTTTAGCCTGCAAAATCTGACGGTTGTACCAAAAATGTCCCACTTTGGGCATTTGAAAAGGTGGCAACCCTATATATTGTATAATGTTTGGTCTTTACTCATATGAATAAAAAGACTTGCAAGAATAAAAACTCAAGGTTTGAGATTGATTGCTACAATATTTATTAGTGTATACTAAATGATTGAACAGAAATCTATAGGAAACCATAGTATATACATACACACTGGCCTGTTACCAAGATTTTAAACATCAGAATTTTGTAGATAAATGTGTCTTGTATTCATTATTAACCTTTAATTTCTATATTGATTATGTTATTACTTTTACATTAAGCAGACTAGTTTAGGCTTATAAGCTTCTGACTGGGATGTCTTAAGTTTGTACATGGTGCTGTTCAGTTTGTAGTGCAAAGGTATGTATGATGTATAACTTAAACATATGCACTAAGATACTATAGTACAAAAGTAGTAGTATCTATGTGGAGCTGGTGGAAATTTTAAGCAGTCTGTAGGGTCCCAGAAAGTTTCTGTTCACACGTTTTGAGAGCACACTTGCAAAATAAAAGTTTGAAGTGGAATGAGGGAATTTACTTGTTTTTATTTTAGTGTAACACTGGTAGAGAACCAGCATTTAAAAGACCAGCCATGTTTGGGTAAAATAATTAATGTGATCTTCTGCAAAAGCCCCAGTGTGTACCTTCTGGAAGACACTGTGATAATGGACTTCATCTTTGGAGAAAATAAAATTCTGGAATTGTAGTTTTGTAATGCTTTGACATAACCCCAACTTTGGAAATTGGGTGATATAGATCTTGAGTGTAAGCAGTCAGACGTATGGGGGGTCATACCTCTCAACCCCTAAATGCAAGAAATCTGGACAAAGCCAAGGAGGGACAAAGGGCCACAAATAGGGACAGATTTTAAATGTTGCTGTAAACTTAGCATAGCAGGTTATGTGCTGGTGTGCATTTTCTGATGGATATTTGAACCTTGGCTCTAGATGATTCACTGTTGAAGTGACACCCCAACCCCATGCTCAAAAATAGAAAAAGGGGTTGTGGATGGATGAAGTCTGAAACTTTAAATGTATGTCATTATTTAGTAACTTTAGTCCTCAATGACTTGCCAGAAAACCACAAATTCTGTGATGGACAGACCAAAAATATAGGGTAAAAAAAATTAAGATATTCTACAAAAATCTGAACAGTTGAAAGGAAGGTATAGGGGCAAGATTATGCTTACCTTGATAGTGGTCTAGAGTAGCACTTCATTAATGCACTTGTCATCAAAATGGAATCTTTTGTTTTCCCATATTGTTTTAAATGGTTGGTGCTTGTTTGGAGTGGGGGTTCTGTGTAACCATGAAAGGATTCAAGAGAAAAAGCTCAACACTTTAGAAGTGGACACTTTCTAAAAAAGTGTTAAAGTGTAGCTAGAATAAGAGTACCATAACACAGAACAACGTTGATTGTGTCGTGAGAGCATTTTGAAGATATGTTTTACAAAGATAGTGTTGGAGATGGCATACATAAAGAAAAGTGTCATGAATTGTCTAAACGGATTATGATGCCAGGGCACTTCTATGGGCTAGGCTTGTAAAGGCTCCAGGGCCATTAGCCTAGTACACACCTATGAACCTAATCCATGTGTGCATTGTCGTCCACTTGCAATTTGAAATGCTTCACGCCCTGGGAGAATAAGATGCAATATTGTCCGCTTGCATTTTGAAATGCTCCGTGGGAGAACAAGTCTGTGAGTTCTGCTTTGATCATTCAAATTCAATCATGTGCTAGTTTTCGCTTCATTCAATGCTGCTTTTACTGCCAGGTCATTCATTCAGTGCTGCTGCGTGTGTGCATTCAAAGCTGCTTTTGCTGCCAGGTCATTCATTCAGTGTTGCCAGGTTATTCAATGCTGCTTGTGTGTGTGAATTCAATGCTGCTTGTGCTGCCAGGTCCATTCATTCAAGTGTAATGCTGCTTTTGTTGCCAGGTCATTCATTTGATTGTGTGTGTGTAAGAAATAGGTAGGGAAAGGTATATGTGTGTGTGTGTGTGTGTGTGTGTGTGTGTGTGTGTGTGTGTGTGTGTGTGTGTGTGTGTGTGTGTGTGTGTGTAAGAAATAGGTAGGGAAAGGTATGGGTGTGTGTGTGTGTGTGTGTGTGTGTGTGTGTGTGTGTGTGTGTGTGTGTGTGTGTGTGTGTGTGTAAGAAAGAGGTAGGGAAAGGTATGTGTGTGTGTGTGTGTGTGTGTGTGTGTGTGTGTGTGTGTGTGTGTGTGTGTGTGTGTGTGTGTGTGTGTGTAAGAAATAGGTAGGAAATGTATGTGTGTGTGTGTGTGTGTGTGTGTGTGTGTGTGTGTGTGTGTGTGTGTGTGTGTGTGTGTGTAAGAAATAGGTAGGGAAAGGTATGGGTGTGTGTGTGTGTGTGTGTGTGTAAGAAATAGGTAGGGAAAGGTATGGGTGTGTGTGTAAGAAATAGGTAGGGAAAGGTATGTGTGTGTGTGTGTGTGTGTGTGTGTGTGTGTGTGTGTGTGTGTGTGTGTGTGTGTGTGTGTGTGTGTGTAAGAAATAGGTAGGGAAAGGTATGGGTGTGTGTAAGAAATAGGTAGGGAAAGGTATGGGTGTGTGTGTGTGTGTGTGTGTGTGTGTGTGTGTGTGTGTGTGTGTGTGTGTGTGTGTGTGTGTAAGAAATAGGTAGGGAAATGTATATGTGTGTGTGTGTAAAAAATAGGTAGGGAAAGATATGTGTGTGTGTGTGTGTGTGTATGTGTGTAAGAGGGAGGTAGGTCTGTGTGTGTGTAAGTAAGCAAGGAAGGGTCATACCTCACAATTATCCAGATTTTTGCCTCATATTTTTGGTTTGTTTGTCATAAAATTGTGTTTTTTCTTGCAAATCACTGAGGATTAAGTCAGAAAATATTGGCAGACATTTGAGTTTTAGGCTTCATATCCTCAGAAAATGCATACGTATACAAAACTTGTTGTTCTATCCACTTTCTAAGGAGGTATGGGAATGTATGTGTGTGTCATACTTTGGAACTGTGATGATTTTCACAGAATGTCCAGATTTTTGCTTTATATTTTTGGTCTGTTCCTCATAAAAAATATTTTTTTTCTTGATAAATCACTGGGATGAGCTAAGGATTAAAGTTACTAAATAATGACATGTATTTGGGCTTCCGACTTCATCCTTTAGAAAATGCATTCTAACACAAATTCTGTTATTATAGCAACTTTCTAAATGGGTCCCTAGTTTTGGGCCCTGGTCCCCAACATTATAACAGGCTTTGTCCAGATTTATTGTGCTAAGAGATTGAGAGGTATAGTGTGTGTGTGTGTGTGTGTGTGTGTGTGTGTGTGTGTGTGTGTGTGTGTGTGTGTGTGTGTGTGTGTGTGTGTGTGTGTATAAAAATGCGGTAGCATACCCCTCAGCTGTCCAGGTTTTTGCAGAATGTCCAGATTTTTGCTCCATATTCCTCCTAAAAGGATTGAAGTTGCTAAATAATAACAGATGTTTGAGTTTTAGACATCATATCCTTTAGAAAAATGCATACTAACAAATTCTGTTATTTTTAGCAACTTTCTAAGTTCATGAGGGCAATATTTATAATCTGTCCCTGTTTACTTTAGGCTTTGTCCAGATTTCTTGCACTAACACGATGAGGGTTGTGTGTGTGAGAGTGTGAAATGCCCTAGTTAGAGTTAGCAGGTGGAATTTGTTTTCAAGTGTATTTTTAAGGACTTGTGAGCTTCAAGGGAAGAGAAATTTACTGCTGTTCATGCTAAGCCTGTTTAAAATGTGCAACTGTTTTGATAAGCAAATGGTATCACTGTTGTGGTATAGAATTTGAAAGCCGTGTTAGTAGCACAGTAGTTAGCATTCTTGCATCTTGATGTAGAGGGCTATAGGTTCTACTCCCACAGCATATAGATTGGTATTTTAAGGGGATGGGGTGCTGCAGTCCTGAGAATGTCCTCCTTTGGAGGAAATGCCTAGTAACTATGAACCAGTTTTTCAACTTGCCACCCATTCCCTATTGCAACATACCAACTTATCATTGTTTTTAATGTAGCATGGGCAATGTATTCTTTAAGATCAGTAGGCACTGAATTTGTAGATGAAACACTGAAAAATAAAGTTTTCTAGCAACAACCTTTGCATTAGTTTCAGATCTCTTTAATGTGGAATTTATTCAGATGACTTTTACTTCTGCAGAGATTCTGCATATTGATTGATATTGGTGGATTGTATGACAGAAGTTTGAGTGGCCCTTTATGGTTGAAATGTTCTGAATTGGGCAGGTTGTCATCATTGGTTCATATGATTTGTTTCACTGCTTAAAGAAAAAATGTTCAGAACTATAAATTTAAAACACACTAGCAAGTGGTGCTGTATTATACAAGGGATATAATTCAATTATTATATAGCATAATTAATACAGTCAGGAAGGTGAATCAAATAACTTTTGATTGGTTCTAAAAATGTGTGCAAGGAGCCTATGATTTGAAAACAGCCCAAAGGTAAACCCTGACACTGGCCAGATGCATTTTCTTTGAATGCGAGTTTCAATGTTGTTTCAGTGAATGTGGGTTTCAAAGGTAGAGAAGTTTTAATGCTAAGCCTCTTTTCATTGTAAGACTATTGCTTTGTTTAGGTTTAGTAAATCTCTATCAGTGTTTGTGCTATAAAATTTGAAATAAAAGTTGTAAATGAAATCCAAATATCTGTAATAATTGTAGAAGTAAAGCATAAAACAGTATGCACACTGAGAGATTTAAACAGTGTCTATGACAAATAGGGAGAAATAGTAATAGGACACTGGAATGGCTGTGTGGGTGGGGGTGGGGTTGTGTGGGTGGGGCAACATAGGGGTGGGGCTGTATGGGCAGGGCTTGTGTTTGCACCCCCCCTGCAAAAAATCCTGTGGGCTCCCATGATGGCAGGGTGTCCAGTTCACTGTCTCCAGCCATGGACATGAGAACTGGTCCTGCAAGGGGTATCACTGGCACCACTAAGCCCAAGGCCAGATGCAGTACTGTTTCCTGATGGTGACTGCTGTCAATTGGATCCATGCCCCTGACAGGACTGGACAGGACCACTTGCCCATGGACTGCTCCTGGGTGATGTGTACAGCACCCCCCCTTCAGTAGTGCTGGTGTCACTGACACTATGGGAGTGTGAAGGTGCACAGCCCCGTAGACTACATCCATGTGCCCGATGCCCATCTCCCTACCACATGCTGTAGCACAGACATGCCATGGTTGAGGATTGCCAAGGTTTCACCCCACCATCTATTCATGACCTCATTATTTTGATGTGCACCCTCAATAAGGTCATGTATGTCACCAATTAAATAAGAAAGAGTTGCATCCGTCACCCTGAGTGATGGTGTGGTGTTCAATATGTGCCTGTGCATTCATGACAGCCCAAAACATGCATCTGGTGACTCCTGCTGTGGCACTTGTGACAGCAGATTGACAAGAAGTGGCCCTCCTGTGAGCACCCCTGTACATCCATCTGTGTGTGACCTCACCTGCACGCACTCACACCTGCCATATAGTCACCACACTAGCCTGATCAAAGCCACCACCTGCCAACTCTCCATCATCTGTGGACACTGATGATGGGGTATGTGTGGGCATTGTCACTGTGTGCGGGGATGGTGTGGGCAAGAATGAGATGCCAATGAATGGCACAGATTCAGCTCCTGCCAAAGACACCTGTACCTTACTATTCCTATCATCATTGTGAGAGTCTGCAGAGATAATAACTTCTGTTTCCAAGTGGGAGGGACTCCAAAGACCCATTGTCACCTGTGAGGGGAAGACAACATATGTACATTAATACCTGCACTTTTTCAGTTGGCTGGTACACACACACACACACACACACACACACACACACACACACACACACACACACACACACACACACACACACACACACACAGTTACAGGTGAGGTGGCACAAATCTGTTACACAGACCACACATTACCCATATGGTAACATGCATGACATACAGCCCTCAACATCATGCATTACAGCCAGTTTTACTACATGTAACTAACAATATAAAGCGTGAGATGTGAGATTAGTGTTAGTAGGTGATGGTCCTTCCCCAGCACAGACTGCACCCATGTACACATCATTGTTGTTCACCTGTATAGCACAGCGGTAAGTACTACAGAACATACCTCACAACTGTACAGATCCTCACAGGATGTGTAAATGTCTGATTCATATGTTTGCTCTGTTTCTCATAATGCCTGTTTCTATGATACATAACTGGGATGATCTGAGGAGTGACAACACTGATTTATGACATGCATTTGAGTGTCAGGCCTGCAAGCCAGCAGTAATTGTATGGTCACACAATTCCTGTCATACCACCAACCTTCTAAGCTTACAGTGGCTATGATAAGTATACACAGCCCTGTTAACATGCCATGTTCTTGTAAAATATGAGATGACACCGCAATAATGCATTTAAATATGTTACCCACCTTTCATGTGACATATGACCTGTGCAATCCAATTAATAAAAAAAAACAATTGTGTTACATGTAAAATATAATGACTGCCATACGTACAGTATGGTGGTTGCGTAAGTGTGCACACCCTTAAAATGGTACTTTGTTGAAGCACCTTGTAAGTGCTTACAGCATTCACTCTTCTTGTAAAGGTGTCTATCAGTGTGGCACATCTTGACTTGGCATTATTTGGCCACTCTTCCATGCAAAAGTCACCCACCTCTGTCAGATTACAAGGGCAGCTCATGTGCACAGCCCTCGTCAGGTCACGCTGGGGTTTGTCTGTCTGGTGTAGGTCTAGGCTTTGGCTGGGCCAATCCATAACCATGACTGTGTTCAGGTGAAGTCTTTCTTAGGTAGTTTTGGATGTATGCTTTAGGTCTTTGTCATGTTGAAGGCTGACACTCCTCCCCCTCCTCAGTGTATTTGCAGTCACCCGATGGATTTGGGCCAGACGTGGGTGTTATTTGGAAATGATCAAAATTCCCAACATTGTGACTACAAACTCAGTTCTGGCTTTGGAACAGCATCCCCACAGCAGACCACTGCCACCAGCATGATTCATCATGGGGATGCTGGTGTTCAGGTTAAGAGGAGTGTTGCTTGTTCACTACACATAACTTTTGGTATTGTGGTTGTGAGGTCGATCCATAGTCTCATTACACTATAACACATTTTCACACATGCCTTTGGGAGACTTGATGTGCTGTATTGCAAATTGTATCCACCCCTGGCTGTTTTTTGGTGTGGGGAAATACTTCCATCTTCTGACCATACCCCATAGGCCAGACGTATGCAGAATACGGGAGAGTGTTCTCACATGTAGTACACAACACCAGTACTTGCAAGAGATTCCTGCAACTCGCTCCTCGGTGTTGCTGTATGTCTCCTGGCAGCCTCCCTGACCAGGTTTTGACATGTCTTGTCATCATTTTTGGAGGGAGGTCAAATTCTTTTCAACAGCACTGTTGTCCCATATTCAATCCACCTTTTGACAACTGCCTCCACTGTGTTCCATGGTGTATGCAATGCTATGGTAATGTTGATGTAGTACCCTACCCTTGACTGACACCTTTCAAATATGAGATCTCTTTGCTGCTTTGTATGCTGTCTGCAAGCCATGGCTGCTGCTGCTGTTGCAGGCAACTGAGCAAATGCCTTGAATATCTACTTGGACAGCAGACTGTTATTTGGTGTTACTCAGAGTGCCTTTACTTGATGACAGGTGTGTAATGAAGCAGGCTGAATGCTGTCAGTAAATCACAAGCTGCTGCAATAAAATATTATTTGAAGGGTGTGCACACATATGCATCCAGCTCATTGTAAGGTTTGTATACTCCATACTTGGTGCCCAACAGATTGCTTGGTTTTACAAGTGAATTGTTCATGTCATAGGTCACATTTCAGGTTGGAAAAGGTGTGGACTGACATACTGTGGTCACATTTTGTATATATATCACAAACACCTGGTATCTTAACAGGGGTGTGTACACTGTTTATATCCACTGTATGAGAGTAATGTTTCACATATGTCCCTACCTTAGGCCATTTGTCCTCCCATTTTGTGGGTTTCTGTCCAGAAGTCTTGTACTAACAGGTTGTGAGGTATGCTACAGGGATGTTACATTCTTTTTAGTTAGGCCCCTGTGGTGACCACTGTGATGCAGTGCAGTTAACCCCACCACAAGTGAACATGCACATAGAGCAATATGGCTATGAGTGACAGTTTGGTGCATGGTACATTGCATGGCCTTCACATGCCTGAGGAATTGGAAAACCACAACAGAACAATTCTTTACTCACCAGCTTCAGGCTGCCATCCCACACGTAGAATGGATGGATCTAGGTAGTTGTGGGAGAAAAGTATTGTCAGCAGACTCACATGTGGCATTGGTACAGGATGGATGCAGCATGTCTGCACATTTACAGTATAACCCCCAATACTACACAATTTGCTGTCCTTCACCATAGTTGTGCACTTCTGTGCATTAGAAAACCCCATCCACAACTGCAATCTGACCTGACACATGCACATAGATACACTATAAATACAAGTATGTCTGCTGCACTAGTCTACTAATCTCCACTGGGGCCTTACTTGCACATTCCTCATCGATTGTCTGGGTGCCACCCACCTCCAACATGTGAGGGGTCTGTACCCTGATGTTATATGGGGATGGGTGCCCCAAAGTTGCCGAGAAACTCCTCAGTGTTTGTCGGGGGCTGCATGGCTGGGCCCCCACCTGTAGCTGTGCAGTCCCTGGTCACTGCAGCAGCTCTTTGCCAAGCATGGTGTATGAGGTCATTTGCATGATGCCAGACCTGCACGTATTTATATGTTTGTACAGGCCGACATCATTTACCCTGTGGACAAGGTCATCCCACAGGTCGGTCATCTCTCGCAGATGTTACTGGCTCCGGCCAAAAATTATGGCATTTTATTTTATTTATTTATTTATTTTATTTTACATTTGTTGACTGGGATAGTCCGATTGAAAAAAAGTCCATTTACAGCAGAGGCCCGGGGAGATAAGCTCCAAACATAAACAAGAAAAGATAACAATTGAAATAAAACAGAAATATAACTGATATAAAATATAAAATAGAAATGCAGATAAAAGAGCAGAATGCAGATGAGTACATTCAGACTAAAAATGATACAATTATATAAGTAGGATATTTCATAAGGTTACATAGGTTCACATTGAATAGACATGTATACAGGATAGAAATTACCCTTGGTATAGTCAAGAGAAATTAACAATATCTAATAGATAAGTAAATAACATAAATGTTGTTGGTTTAGCCAGGCTTGTCACAGAGACATAGCCAGTTTAATGCCAGATGTTGTTTAATTGTGGCTTTAAATTGGCATGTGGAGGAGAGCAAGGACATGGCAGCTGGAAGTATGTTCCAGGTTCTACTTACAGAATTTGCAAATAGGGCCATGCCAGTAGCATTGTTAATTTTAGTTGCCTGTATTTGTAGCTTATTAGATAAGCAGAGCAGTCTTGTGTTATTATGGGGGAGGATAGAATTTCTAAGGGCTGGAGTATTGTCTGGGTTATAGAGGATTTTGTTAGCCATTATCAGCAGGTTGCACTTGACAAGATTAGGAAATTCCAGCCATCCGAGCTGTTTGAGGTTGATGCAGTGGTGGGTTCTAAATGGAAGGCCTGTATCAAACCTGGCAATGTGATTATAACAGGTTGTTAGTCTATTAAGTTCAGATTTACTTATATTTGCTAGAAGGGGGGAGGCATATAGGAGTGTCGAAAGTAGGTGCGAGCGAGCAATGGCTATTTTAGCTGGGGAGTGAGGAAGGCTTTGATTCTATAGAGTGACCCAAGTTTTTTATTGATGGTCTTGATTGTCTGACTTACATGGAGGTCAAATTTTAGGTTATTGTCTATAGTGACACCCAGTAATTTTGTATTGCAGTCCGGGGAAATGACTGTCCCATCTTTTGCATTTATGGTGAAGGAGAAGGGTACAGACCTTTGGGTTGGTGGGAATACGAGCATTTTGGTTTTTTTGGAATTAAGTAGCAGGCAAGACTTGGAGAGCCAGTTTTCTATGGCAGTGAATGTAGACTGGGTATCCTTCTTTAGATCAGTGGGAGATACGGCTGAGAAGATCAGAGTGGAGTCATCAGCGTATTGAATACAGCTGATGTTTGGTATGATAGTAGGCAGGTCATTAATAAAAATGGAAACAGTAGTGGTCCTAATATATAATGCCTTGTGGTACTCCAATAGTGTTTGGTAATAGATTAGAAAGCTTATTCTGCCAGAGGATGGCCTGTGGTCTGTTATTAAGATAGGATGTAAACCAAAGAAGGGCTTTGGGGTCTAGGCAGAGGGTTTGCAGGGTCCTAATCATAAGATGATGATCGACCATATCAAATGCCTTGGAAAGATCCAAGAAGAGGGCAGACGAAGTGCGATTATTGTTGCGGTTATTATTAATGGTGTTAGTGAAGGGCAATAGGGCTGTGGTAGTACTATGATGTGGGTAAAAGCCATGCTGGGTATCAGCCATAAGGTGATTCTGGGTTAGGTGTTGCATGAATTGTTTATGTATACATTTATACATAATCTTAGCAAGTGGAGAAAGTTCTCCATGGTTCTGGCATGGTTCTGTAGTATGGCTTCTATGATTATATTTGTCTCAGCCGCTGAGAAAGTAGATCTTTGCTGATGCAACATTGTACATGGAAGACATAAAAATTGAAACAAATCACAGGACCTCATACATTTGGCAACAGTATGTACAGAACCTGCACAGCTACATTGATTACCAGTAGCCACCACTCACAACAACAACATATCCCTGTAATCTATCAGCACTGTATCTTGCATTGCACGGCTGGTCCTGAAGTGTCAGGTTCCCCTCAATGAGGGCTAGTTAATTTCATAATCCTCTAATTCTCATTCATGTCTGAGTAGAGGGATGACAATGGCCATCTTCCATGCGGATGGGGTTTGGATGGTGCCAAGGCATGGTGTGACTACAGTTTGTAATGGTGCTGGGAGCACATGCCTGAGTTCATGTAGGATGCAGACAGGGATGTTATCAGGTCCCATGGATACTTACGTTTGTTGCCTTTCATTAGGTAATATGTACCTGCTCACTGGTGAAGGGGGGTGTGGGTGCTGTGCATACTCAACTATAGTGATGCAGAGCCAGGGGGTGATGTTTGCCCTAAATCTATCTGCAGCAGGTTGGCTATAGCTATGTTGTGTATGTATGTATGTGGTCTGATTGACCACCATTAGAGGGTGGGTAGCTTTATTGTCTCCGAGATTGCAAACATATGTGAAGATGGCCTTGTGATTAGCCTTGGTGGATGTGTCCAATTTGTACTCATAGTTAGCTTTACAGTACTCCACCTGTGACCTTATATGCTTGATCAGACAAAGGCTGACTTGATGCTACATTGGTTCCTGCTCCTAATTTGCCCTGTGCAACCAATATATGAACCAAGTCTGTGATTTGTGTATTGCTGCTGCCCAGCAAATGGGATTACTCAACTTTAGTGGAGGCAGGTTTTACAAGTAAGGTATTGCTGAGTCCATACAGCTATGTTGGTGTTCATATAGCTGTTTGCAGTAGTCATGGGCACAAAGTCATAACACAGTTGAACACCTCTCCAATTCCAAACAGATAATCATGCTTATTGTAGTACCCATGGCTGTGTCAGGGCAATGCAGCAACCAGTAGCTGTAGAAATTTCACTCTGTTGGATGCACAGTAACTAAGATTACACATGTGTGCAACATGTACAGCTTATATAACTATTTTGCATCTCATATATGTTGTTATGAGGTGGCCAGATACACCTACTCATACTGACATGTGCACAGCTAATACCTGATATACATTTCTTTTCTATGTCAGTATGGCACACTGTATTCACACTCTTGCTGCCCAGTAATCCCTCTCAACCCATTAGAGCAGACATATGTAGAAAGCTACACATACATGGGGGCAATCGGACTAAATTAGTGACACTCTCTTAATATTGCTGTAACACATGAGTCATTCAAAAGCACAGTAGTCTTTCCATTGACAGACATACCCTGGAGGATGTCCAACACACATATGGCAGGATAAGAGGAGAAAGGCTAGGAGTGTGGTAGTGAGGGTAAGAACTTTTAATGTAGGCAGTATGACTCGTATAGGGACAGAGCTAGCTAATATGATGGCCAGAGGAAGGTGGACATAGTGTGTGTGCAAGAGACTAGATGGAAGGGGGAGTACAACTTGGTGTATTGGAGGAATATCACAATTGTGCTATCAGGGTGTGGATGGGAGGGAAAGGGGGTAGGGGTTATCCTGATGGAACAGTATGCCAAGGGTGTTTTTGGAGGATGACATGAGTGTCTGATAGAGTGATGTTTATGAATCTGGAAATGGATGGTGTAATAATGAATGCTGTTAGTGCATATGCTACACAAGTTGCTTGTGAAATGGATGAGAAAGAGAAATGTGAAGTCAGTTGGGTGATGTGGTGATGACTGTACCCAAGGGTGAAAGAGTGGTGATTACAGTAGATTTCAATGTCCATGCTGGTGAAGGGAACAGAGGGGATGAGTAAGGGATGGGTATGTATGGTGTTAAGCAAAGGAGTTCAGACAGTGAGATGGTAGTGGATTTTGAAAAAAGGATGGACATGGCTGTGGTTAATACATACTATGACAAGAGGGAGGAGCATAGGGTGACATACAAGAGTGGAGGGAGATACACACAGGTGGAATTAATATATCCAATGTAGGAGGGTCAGTTTGAAGGAGATTGGAGACTGTAAAGTGGTGACACGTGACAGTGTAATTAGGCAGCAGAAACTGTTGGTCTGTAAGATGATGATGATTAAGAAAAGGAGGAGTGTGAGGGTAGTACCAAGGATCAAGTGGTGAGAATTGGAAAAGGGTGATTGTGAGGTGGAGTTCACGGAAGAGTTAAGACAGACACTTGGTGGCAGTGACAATTTACCAAATATCTGGGTAAGTAGAGCAGAGCTAGTAAGGGAGATAGCTAGAAAGGCGCTTGGTGTGACATGAGGATAGAGGAAGGAGTAAAGGGACACCTAGTGGTGGACTGAGGAAGTAAAGGACAGTATGCAGAGAAGGAGGTTGGGGATGAAGGAGTGGCATTGTTGTAGAGATGAGGAAAGTAGACAGGAGTATGAGGAGATGAGGTGCATGGCAAAGAGAGATGTGGCAAAGGCTAAGGATGAGGCATATGACTACTTGTATGACAGGTTAGACACTAAGGAGGGATAAAATGACTTGTACCAGTTGGCTAGACAGAGGGACTGAGGTAGGAAAGATGTGCAGCAGATAAGGGTGATAAAGGATAATGAGGGAAACGTACTCACAAGCAAGGAGAGTGTGCTGAGCAAATGGACAGAGTACTTTGAGAGGCTGATTAATGAAGGGAATGAGAGAGAGACGGTAGGATGATGTGAGTATGGTGAATCAGGAAGTGCAATGGCTTACAAAGGAGGAAGTAAGGATAGCTATGAAGAGGATGAATACTGGAAAGCCTGTTGGTCCACATGACATACCTGTGGTAGCATGGAGGTGTTTAGGGGAAATGGCAGTGGTGTTTTTCACAAGATTGGTTAATAATATCTTGGAAAGTGAGAGGTTGCATGTGGAGTGGAGAGAAAGTGTTTGCGTACCATTTTAAGAATACGGATTATGTGTAGAGCTGTAGTAACTACAGAGGGATAACATTAATCAGTCATAGCATGAAGTCATGGTAAAGAGTAGTGAAAGCTAGGTTAAGCAGGGTGGTGATGAGTAGTGTTCAGCAGGATGTTGTCATGCCAGGTTAGAGCACTACAGATTTGATGTTTGCTTTGAGAGTGTTGACGGAGTAGTATAGATAAGGTCAGGAGTTGCTTTGTACCTTTCTTGACATAGAGAAAGCATATGACAAGGTGCCTAGAAGGGAATTTTGGCATTGTATGAGTAAGTCATGAGTGGCAGAGATATATGTAAGACTGGTATAGGATATGTACAAGGGTGGTGTAACAGTGTTGAGGTCTGTGGCGGGAGTGACAGGTGCATTTAAGGTGGAGGTGGGATGACATCAGAGATCAACTGTGAGCCCTTTCTTATTTGCAATGGTGATGGACAGGTTGACAGACAAGATCATACAGGAGTCCCCGTTGACTATGATGTTTGCAGATGACATTGTGATCTGTACTGAGAGTAGGTTACAAATTTAGGAGACCCTGTAGAGGTGGAGATATGTTCTAGAGAGGAGAGGAATTAAGGTCAGCAGGACTAAGACAGACTATCTGTGTGTGAATGAGAAGGAGGGTAGTGGAATGTATGCAGGGATTAGAGTTGGCAATGGAGGATGAGTATAAATGATTGGGATCAACATTTCAGAGTAACGATGACTGTAGAGAACAGGTGAAGAAGAGAGTATGAAAGATGGAGAGGGTGCAGAAGAGTGTCAGTACTGATTTGTGACAGATGAGTACCAGTAAGTGAAAGGGAAGGTCTACAACAAGGCAGTGATACCAGCTATGGGTTGGAGACAGTGTCAGTGACAAAAAGGCATGAGTCAGAGTTGGATGTGGCAGAGTTACAGATGGTAGAATTTGCACTGGTTGTGACAAGGCTGGACAGGATTAGCAATGTGTATATGACAGGCTCAGCCCATGTTGGACGGTTGTGAGACAAAGCCAGAGAGGCAAGATTATATCAGTTTCGACATGTGCTGCAGAGAGATGCTGAGTATATTTGAGAAAAGGCTGGTAAGGATGAATCTGCCAGGTAAGAGGAAAAGAGGAAGGCCTCAGATAAGGTTCCTGGATGTGGTGAGAGAGAACATGCAGGTGGTTGGTGTGATAGACCAGGATGCAGAGTACAGGCAGAAATGGCAACAGATGAGCCACTGTGGCAACCCCTAATGGGAACAGTCAGAAGAAAAAGAATGTGATGTAATGTCAGTCTTCACAGATTTGCCAATGATTTTCCAGACATAAACTGTATGAGTAAATGACCACAAATATAAGGCACATATATGGTCAGTGTGCATAACACTGGACAGCTTAATGGTAGGTGGTTATGTCCTGGTTGATTTTTCTTTTTCTTTTTCCTGTCTCTCTCTCTCTCTCTCTCTCTCTCTCTCTGTGTCTCAAGGATGTCGGGTGTGCATCTGGTTTTGCATAGGCAGCAGCTTGGCTTTTGTAGGTAATGCTCATGAGCAGCTGATGGCCTGTCCACCAATTGGTGTCCCTCATTTGACAATTGCATGCAGGACAGCTGCATTGCTATTCATATAGCCAATGGCATGGCAACACCCTCCTATCATTGCATATGTCATGTGAGCATTGGTCCTTTTCCTTGCCAGTGAGGAAGTCTTCATGGAGGTGTGTGAACAACAGCATCACAGAGGGTATTTGGAAATACCTCTTACAGCCAAAACTGTGGAGACAGGCCAACAGATTGGGGGAGAATATCCAGACATAGGGACAAAATGTAAGTATTGCTGTTATACATTTGGATTAATACTAGTCTAACAGGGTTTGTGTGGACATGGAGTTCCTGGTTGATTTAACTCTGACAGTGTTATGTGTTTGACATAACTCTCACCAGTAGAGCTATCTGTAGAATGGCCAGAATTTGCACTCCTAGGTTTGGCGTGTTCCTCAGACATTTTATTTCCTTGGAAAATGAGTAACATACTCTGGGAATTGCAGTCACTAACTGCTAGCATCCATTTGTGTTTCTGACCTCATATCCATCAGAAAATATATGTTACAACTAACCCTGTTACAACAGCAACATTCTCAGTTTATAACAGCAATATTTCAATGATGCCTCTTTTTTTGGGCCTCTGTCCCACAATTATGTCAGGCTTTGTCCAGATGTCATGCAGTAAGAGATTGATAGGTATGGTATATGATTATTTAATTCCTACATTCCTGACATCATCCCAGTGATGCCAGACATGTTATGTGGAAGAGGACTTATATATGAGGGGAAAGCCTGGACATTCTGTGGGACTCTGCACAGCTGACAGATCTGTGTATTTCTGGCAACTGTTGACAGACTGTCAGGATTATGTAGCAGTGTATTGTGTCAATGTTATTTGGCCTGTGTAGGGAGGGGATGTATGTGCTATTGCTCCTTTTCTATCTGCTGCTCCTGCTTTTGGTGGTCTATCAGTTGTATATGTTTGCAGGGGCAGACTGAGACATATCCCATACCACAGTCAGACATCATAGTACACTATGAATTGGGCCACTATATGTGGGGGTAGTGTGTGAGTGGCAACATGTTGAGATGTTTTTGTTCACACAGTCCTTATACTGTACTGTTCCTTTGGCTTACTGGCATGTCACTGTGATTGTGGTTGAATTAATTGTGGGTACGCACTTTCGCACGTGTGTCTGTTTTTCAATGCTGTCACATCCCTGCAGTGCCTGATATATTTGACAATACATGTGTAATTCCCCCTAGCAGATTTGGGTTAGTGTCATGTCAATCTGACTGTAGTTTGGACAGTGCTTGGTGACATGCTTAGCAGCTGAGTGTAGTTTCCCTAATGTGATGTTATGTCCAGATATTTGTAGGACATAGTGTTGCCTGGCCCCCATAAGTGTTGTGTATTTCTGACACATCAGTGTGCTGATGTGAGGATTTCAAACACTAACTAGTTGGAAGTAATTGAGTGTTGGACTTGTACTATTATAGTCAATATATGTTCGGGCAGGCATAAGAGTGTTAATGCAGCAACTGTGTCAGCTTATCTACTCCAGTATTTCAGATATGTCCCTATTTCCATGGCTTTCTCCCCCCACTTTGTCAGCCATGGCCCAGGTTCATAGCAGTAAGGGGTTCTGAGCCTACCACAGGACTGTCTAGATTTTTTACAGTATGTCCAGGTTTATTGCTCATATTTCTGGTCTGTTCCACAGATACATTATTTTCATATCCCTGGTAAATCACTGTGAGGATCTCAGGATTTCTGACAGTAAATGATAACATACATTTCAGATTCAGAGCTCACATCTTTCAGAACATGTATGCTGAAAGAAATCCAGTCACTCTGGTAACATTCTACATTTATAAGAGAGATATTTGAAATATGTCCCTAGTTTTGACCCATTGTCCACCCATTTGGACAGCCTTGGCCCAGAGTTCTTGCAGTAAGGGGTAGGTAGGTATGGTTCTGAAGTATGACTCCACTACATGTTATGAGCATGTACATACGTATATATATATATATATATATATATATATATATATATATATATATATATATATATATATATATATATATATATATATTTATTTATTTATATATATATATATATATATATATATATATATATATATATATATATAGATATAGATATAGATATATTTGTTTTTCTATATATGTATAGTTTATATATATATATATATATATATATATATATATATATATATATATATGTATGTATATATATATATATATATATATATATATATATATATATATATATATATATATATATCTGTCCATATATATGCATCTCCATACATATTCACATGTATATGTATAAATATGAGGCCTGACTGATTCTACTGAATCTTTTCCCTACTGTTGGATGAGCATATGTTGGAAAAAGCATCAACACTCTTTACAGCTGAAAGAGTAAGTGTATATGATTTCCATTACATGACATGGCTGACTGTATGTGCTTTCATTACAGTAGCAAGGAGTGTAACTATACTGTATGGGACATGTGATACATTGCTCTGACTATGGTGCATAGGGCTCTGGGTTCAAGACATGACAGCGCTGGTAATTTTGCTGCTCTTACTCCCACTTACTCATGCTTACACCCGCACTAACTCTTTAAAAGAAAGGAGAAAGAGGTGATAGGAAAGTGGTGGAAAAGGGGCATGCAGAGGGAAGAACAATATGAAAGGTAGCTATGGATGTACAGGATGGGTGTACAGAATGTCCACACCTGTCTATTTCATATACAGCAACAGCTGTGTATTTGTACAGAATTTGGAGGTGAATTTGGACACTCAAACCCCAAAAAGAGGGGTGAGGACAACAGAAATTTGTTGTTAAACCTGCTAAGCATAGCTGAGCATTGCTAGCCATTGCTCACAGTTCATTCTCATAATATACCACACTAATGACTTCATTTAGTAAGTGTATACAATTTCCATTACATGACATGGCTGGCTGTATGTGCTTTCATTACCATAGCAAGGTGTGTAACTATACTGTATGGGACATATGTATACATGGGTGGTTTCACATGTTATATGCACTCATACATCCATTTTACAACAGCTACACTACCTTGGGTGACAAAAATAACTTACCACATATTTTAATATGAACATAGCACTTTTAACACTACTTTTGCATGTAAATTTAGATTGTCTGTTGTATTACTAGAACCATGTACACCAACATGCAAAGCTGGGACTCTGACCACTACACTATCTTGGTTTGGGGATTTGAGCTGTATATTTTTAATTAGTGCTTATTAGATATTAATATGATATTAATATGATATTACTATATTAAATGAAGTGTATTGCATTTTTCGGCCATGTCATTGAAGACTGCTGTCATGACATTATGGCATACATTTCAGTTTTAGACATGTATCCTTCTGAATATTAATGCTAATGCATAACCTGTTTTCTATCAACTTTCTGTCTGTCCTCTGTGCAGATAGGATGACACCGGTGCTCAGTCTGTAGTTGACTACACTGCAGAATGGGTCTGAGAACCCATGCCTGTGTTCATGTTGGATGCAGCCAGGAATGGTATCAGGCCTATGGAGACCTCTACGTGTTGCCTTTGCAAGGGCATTACAGACCTGCTTCCTGAGGGGACAGGGGGGTAATGTTTGCACTTCACCTGTCTGCAGCTGGTTGCCTATATCCATGGCATATGTGTATGTGGTGTTGTTGACCACCACTACAGTGCAGATATGTGTGTTGCCTCTGGAATTGCAGACACATGTCTGGAAGGCCTAGTGATTGACCTTGGTGAATGTCTCCAGTTTGCACTAAAAGACAGCCTTATGGTACATCACCTGTGATCTTATCTGCTTGTTCAAAACAAGGTGACATGCCTTCCAGTGAGGCACCTGATCCTTTTTTGCCCATCCTGCGATTATTTCCACTTATGATGGTAGTTATGTATTGCTGCTCTCCACCACATGCATTCAGCATACCTTGGGGGGGTTGTTTTTGTCCTGTCCATATTGCTGAGGCCATAAAGCTATGTAGGTCCCCACATAGTATTGTGCTGTTGGCCTAGACACTGCTGCTAGTTCCAACATATGGGATGCCCTTCATGTGGATCTTGCCCATTTTCCTTGCCCGCACAGGGACATTATGGAGGTGTGGGTCTACAGCTTCATAGACAGTAGGCGGAAATACCTCACAGGACAGGAAATGGGGAGACAGGCCAACAACATGGAGGACAAAGCTCCAGAATTGTGTACAGATTGTATGTCATTAGTGCTGTTATACACATGTAGGGTTGCTAGATTGGCAGGGTTAGTCTGGAAATGCATTTACTGGGTGACTTGACATCTGACAGTAATAAGCCTCTGACATACCTCTCAACTGGCATGTTGTCCACAGACTGGCCAGATGTTTATCTGATATGCTTGGTCTGTTCCTTGAACAATGTCTGTTTTTTAAGGGGTTGGTAAGATAATGTGAGGATTGTAGTCAGTAACTGTTGACATCCATTGGTGTTCCAGACATCATATCTTTCAGGGATGTTATGTTACAACAACACATGTAATACCAGCTACTGTTTCAGTTTGTAACACCATTATGTGTGATATTTCCTGCTTGCCAGCCCCCTGTCACACAAGTACGTCATGTGTTGCTCAGATGTCCTGCACTATGAGGTGCAGAGGTATGGGATATCATTAATTGCCACCTGCACTCCAGTTATCATGCCAACATCCTGGCAGAGTCCTGGCCATGGTATGCAGCGGTGGCCAGGATTATGGTTCCACACCCTGGTAATTCTGTGGAAGTCTGTACATATGACAGTTATGTCTGTCTGGCCATTGTAAACAGACTGCCAATATTGTGTAGCAGTGTTGTGTGTAGATGTTTGTTGGACTGGATAGGCAGAGTAGCAAATGATAGTGTCATACATCCTTTACCTATCTGACTCTGCATGCTGCTACAGCTACTGGTGGTCAATCATGTCTGTATGCTTGTAGGGGTTGACTGTGAAATACCCAGTAATATCTCAGGATTCCCAGTACACTTTGAATTGAGCCAGTATATGTCAGTGTTGTGTGTGACTGGCAATCAGGATATGTTTGCTCAGATAGTCGTTCTATTCTAGACTTCATTTTGGATACTGGTATGTTGCTGTGACTGTGGTGCAAATGTTTTTGCACCACTGTCTGCTTTTCACTGCAGTTCCATCCCTGTTGTCCATGTTCTATTTGAATACACATAAGTAATTGCCCAGAGGTAATGTGGGGGAGTGTCATGTTGGTCTTACTGCACTTCATAAGGTGCTGAATGACATGTTTGGCAGCTGTCAGGGGATTTCCATTCTGTTACATCACTACAGTCATACATGTAGACTGTCCAGAGGCCTAGACCCTGTCCAGATGCATGGCTGTCATGTTTGGTCTGTTCCCCAGACAGTTGTTGTCCTTGGCTAATTGGTAGGATAATCTGGGGAATGCAGTCAGGAATGCTAACATCCATTGGTGTTACTGACTTCATATCCCTCAGAAAAGATGTTACAACAAAGCCAGTAACACCAGCAACTGTCTGCATTTATAACAGCAATATATCCAATATACCACTGTATTTGGGCCTCTGTCCCCCTAATTATGTCAGTTTTTTTCCAGATGGCATGCACTAAAAGTTTCAGAGGTATGTTTTATCATTATTTATTTCATTCATAGCTGCTACCATTCCAGTGATGTCATAGACCCCCAGACATGTAACAAGGAAGCGGCCATAGATATGAGTCCTGTGCCTATACATTCTGTGGTAAACTATACATTTGAGAGGTCTGTGTATGTCTGCACAGTCTTAAAGACTGTCACAATTGTGTAGCAGTGTAGTGTGTACAAGTTATTTGGGCTGTGTAGGGGGGGGGTACATGTGAGTGTCATGGGCCTTTTCTATCGGACTGTGCATGCTGCTCCAGTATCTGGTTCCCTATCACCTGTATATGTTCATACATGCAGACCATGACATGTCCTTTAACACCTCATGATTCCCACTTCACTGTGACTTGAGGCAGTATATGTAGAGGTAATGTGTGAGTGGCAAACAGGACTTTGTTGCTCACACAGTCATTATACTGTAGCATTCAGTTTGTTTACTGGTGTGTCACTGTGAGTGTGATGTAATTTTTGTGGGATATGCACTTTTACAACAGTGTCTATTTTCCACTAATGTTACATTGCTGTAGTGCTTGTTATATTTGCTAATGCATGTGTACAGCTCCAGAGCTGGACTTGGGTAGTGTTATTTCAGTCTGATTGTAGTTCGGACATTGCTTGGTAGCTCAATGTAGTTTCCCTACATTTGTGTTGTGTCCACATATTTGTGATATTTCCAGTTGTCTGGCCATTATCTTTGGTCTGGTCCCCATAACTGTTGTGTATTCTTGGCACATTAGTGGGATGATGTGGAGATTGAGGTCACTAACTAATGAGAAGCAATTAAGTCCTGGAATTGTGATATTTCAGTTGATATATGTTAGGACATACAGTGTTACTACATCAACTTTCTCAGGTTATCTACTGACATATTTTGGATATGACCCTATTTTCATGCCTTTGTCCCCCCACTTTGTCAGGCTCAGTCCAGATTCATTGCACTACGGGGTTCTGAGCATACCTCTCAACTGCCATGATTTTCACAGAATTTCCGAATGTTTGGCCCATACTTTTGTTCAGTTCCACAATTTATTTGTACTTGTTTGGTAAATCATGGGGATAATCCAAGGATTTATGTCAGTAAATAATGACATAACATTTCAGTTTCCATCCTTATATCCTTCAGTAATTGTCTGCTGAAATGCACACTGCTGCTGTATCAAATGTCTTTATTTGTAACAGCAATATTTGAAATATGTCCCTATAAGTGGCCCATCCCCCCCTTTACAGGCTGTTTACAGGTATAACTGCACTGCATGTTATATACACACATATATATATATATATATATATATATATATATATATATATATATATATATATATATATATATATATATATATATATATATATATATATATATATATATATATATATATATACATATATATATATATATATGTGTGTGTGTGTGTGTGTGTGTGTGTGTGTGTGTGTGTGTGTGTGTGTGTGTGTGTGTGTGTGTGTGTATATATATCTATATATATATATATATATGTATATATATGTATATATATATATATATCTATATATATATATATATATATATTTTTTTTTTTTTTACTTCCTTTATATTGAGATATATATATATATATATATATATATATATATATATATATGCACAGAGACAGTGGATATACAAAGTTTACACACCCCTGTTAAAATGCCAGGTTTTTGTGATATAAAAAAAAGACCACAATAAATCATTCCAAAACTTTCCCCGCCTTTAATGTTACCTATAACCTGTACAATTCAATTGAAAAACAAACAAATCTGTTAGGGGAAAAATATAAAAATAAAAAACATATAATACGGTGATTGTATAAGTGTGCACACCCTTAAACTAATACTTTGTTGAAGCACCTTTTGATTTAATTACAACATTCAGTCTTCTTGGGTACACACTTGATATCAATTAAAGAGACTTTGATTAACCTCAAATAAAGTTCAGCTGTTCTAGTAGGATTTTCCTGACATTTACTCAGAGAGCTTACAAAACATCCAAGGGATCTCGTTGTTGAAAGGTATCAGTCAGGAGAAGGGTACAAAAAAATGTCCACAGCATTGGATATACAATGGAACACAGTGAAGACAGTCATCAAAAAGTGGAGAAAATATGGGACAACAGTGACATTCCAAAGAACTGGAAGTCCCTTCAAAATTGATGAAAAGTTAAGATGAAAACTGGTCAGAGAGGCTGTTAAGACACTTATAGCAACACTGAAGGAGCTGCAGGAGTTTCTGCCAAGTACAGGTTGTGTATTACATGTGACAACAATCTCCCATGTTCTCTATATGTCTGGACTATGGGGTAGGGTTGCAAGATGGAAGCCTTTTCTTACACAAAAAAAAAAAACATCCAGGCACAGCTAAAATTTGCAAAACAATACATCAAGTCTCCCAAAAGCATGTGGAAAATGTGTTATGGTTTGATGAGACCAAGGATTAACTTTTTGGCACAATTCCAAAAGGTACATTTGGTGCAAAAACAACACTTTGCATCACCAGAAGAACACCACCCCAATGGTGAAGCATGCTGGTAGTAGTATCATGCTTTGGGGTTGGTTTTCATCAGCTGGAACTGGGGCTTTAGGCAAGGTGGAGGGAATTATGAACAGCTCCAAATACCAGTCAATTCTGGCCCAAAACCGTCAGGCTTTTGTTAGAAAGCTGAATATGAAGAGGAATTACACCTTTCAACACGACAATGACGCCAAGCATACATCCATATCAACAAAAGACTGGCTTCACCAGAAAAAAATGTAAGTTTTGGATCAGCCCAGCCAGAGCCCAGACCTAAATCCAATAGATAATCTGTGGGGTGTCCTGAAGAGAGCTGTGCACAAGAGATGCCCTAGCAAACTGACAGATTTGGAGCACTTTTGCATGGAAGAGTGGGCAAAAGTTGCCAAGTCAATATGTGCCATGCTGATAGACTCCTAGCCAAGAAGACTGAATGCTGTAATTAAATCAATAGATGCTTCAGCAAAGTATTAGTTTAAGGGTGTGCACTCTTATGCAACCAGCGTATTGTACATTTTTTATTTTTTACATTTTCCCCTAACAGATTTGTTTGTTTGTCAGTTGAATTGTACAGGTTATAGGTCACATTAAAGGTGGGAAAAGTTTTGAAATGATTTATTGTGTTCTCACTTTTTATATCACAAAAACCTGGCATTATAACAGGGGTGTGTACATTTTTTTATATCCACTATATATCTATATTATGACTCTACTTTTTCATATATGTTTCATTAGACACACACACATTATATATATATATATATATATATATATATGGTTCTACCTGACTTCGTCGACAGCTGAAGACCGACATCGAATCCGAGCTCAGAAGATCGAAGCCGAAGAAGACCGGCGAATCGCGGGTTGCAGAACATCGACAATGCAGAAGACCGACACGGATGACAACACCAACGCCAGGATGCCGACATGGGGAAAGGCTGTGTGAGTATCGCGGTAGTGAGGACGTTAGGGGTGCGAGGCAGGTAAGTGTGGAGATTGACGGTCTGTGGGGATAGGGGTGGGTTAAGTGAGTTAGGGTTAGGGAGGCGATAGGGGCGGGTTAAGTGAGTTAGGGTTAGGGAGCGATAGGGGCGGGTTAAGTGAGTTAGGGTTAGGGAGCGGGTAGCTAAGTGTGCCATAGTGACGGACCTTAGGGTTAGGGTAAGGTTTAGTGTGGGCTTGTAAGGATTTTGGTGTGCTTGTGTTGTGTGTGTGGTTTGTGGAATGGGGATGTGTTTTGTTTTGTATGGGGTTTCGTGTTTGTGTACCGTCGGTTATTTCGTTGTCGGTTATGTGTGGTTTCGTGTTTATGGACTGTCGAATATGTGGTGTCGGTGATGTGGTTGTCGGTGTTGTGTGGTTTCGATTATGTCAGGTAGAACCATATATATATATATATATATATATATATATATATTATATATATATATATATATATATATAAATATGTATATATATATATATATATATTCATATATGTGTGTGTGTGTGTGTGTGTGTGTGTGTGTGTGTGTGTGTGTGTGTGTGTGTGTGTGTGTGTGTGTATATATGTCTGTATACAACACATGAATGGTTCCACAAAGCTTTCTCCCTAATGTTGTCAGCCTCTATTGCATGATATGTTTGAAAAAGCACCATCATTTCCTGCCACTCAGATGGTGTAGTGGTACATTTTCCTGACTATAGTGCTCAGGAACATGGGTTTGACACTTGGGACTGCTGTTTTTTTTTCATTAAAGTTAAATGACCAGAATGCATGATATGGTTGTTAAAGCATTGCAGTTTTTTACAGTTTAGATGGTTTGGATGTCTTTTGATGTGATTGTAGAGGACAGTATCCCGAGTTTGAGACTTGGCAGGCTTAACTGTTCTGTTGCTGGCATAACAATGTCTGATGTATACTGAGTGCTTCAGGCATGTTTAAGCATATTATACTTCTAATTTTATATTATAAATTAATATTTATATGCATATTATAATTTTACATTTACCTTCCATGGCATCCCCTATGTGCTTTCATTAAATTATATTCTTGTGTGACTATACTGTAAGGGGCACTTGTGTTTATATGGGGGTTTCTCATCTTTTCTACACTGACATTTCAATTTTGGAACTGCTACACTACCTTGGTTGACAAACAAGTTGCTACATAATTTAAGTTTACTAAACAAATGTTACACTGGAAAGTAAGTTTCCTGTTTTGAGACTCATACTGTCAATGTCTGCTTGAAAATCTGCAACTGTAACCACTACAGTACCTTAGCTTGGAAAGTTTGTCTGTCTATTTGCATTTAGCTCCTATGGAATGTTTAAGCTATGCTAAGCAGATGGCCATAATGTGCACGCCCACTTAGGTATACTTAAACATTCCTTAGGCTAGTGGAAAAAACATGATATATTATTATTATATTGTTAGGTTATATGGGTGTGTATTGTGGTGTTCTGACAACTACTTGGGACTGCAATCGTGAAATACTGTCATTGATTTGGCTATCAGGCTTCTATCCTTCAAGGACGCCTGCTAATACATATCCTTTTATCTATCAACTTTCTAAGTGAGTGAGGGCAATTTTTCAGGTGTGTCCTACTATAGTATTTATTCCCCTCATCACTTGTGCCTTTGTTTACATGCACTGCTGTAAGGGGATATTGGTATACATTTGCTTTCAGACATCTACCCTTACATAATTCATGGTAATGCATGACCTGTTCTCTATCACCTTTCTATGTCTGTGGGGCTATGTTTGTGCTTTTTTTCACTTTGGGGAGATTTATCCCCTGTTATGTGTGCATTTGCACACATTTCCTGCTTTAGCAGGTTACAAAAGTGTCATACAGCACTTTAGCAATGCAGGGTGTGTGTCACAGAACCAGTAACACAACCCCTGCATTGCTTTCTTATTGCCATTTTTATTTCAGTGTCTGTGGACACTGAAATGATCATTTTTTATTTCAGTGTACACGGACACTGAAATAGTGACATAATATTAGAGCAAAGCTCTAATATTATGCTGGTTTGGCTTAGAAAGTGCCATATGGCACTTTCTGGGTGCAGGGGGCATGTTTAGTGTCTGTGCACTTCTCGAACATGCCCCCTGAACTCGTTCATGGTTCATGTCCATGTACATTAAACAGCAGTGTGCCTTCATGCATATGCAAGGCGTGCTGCTGTTCTAAACAGACACAAACCACTCCATGCAGGGGATAGTCTAAAGGCATCCATTATTTGATTGGGTGGCTCCGATCTCTGCCAAGAGTCATCTCTGAAGCTATCCATCACCTACTCTCTATGTTTGTATATGCCCATGCTATATGCTTCGCACTTGTCTCCCTTCCAGGTGACAAAAGTAATTTTTGCTTAAACATTCTACTTCTGCCTGCAGTATTGTTAACTGATGCAACTTTAAGATATACAATTCCTTAATTAGAGAGGACACATTATCTTTCACTTCCTGTATTACATCCAGTAAATCATTTAACCTGTTTCCTTTTCAAGCACTGTATTAGCTTGTGTACACCTGTTCTTACCTTCTTTCACTATTAGAGAAGCCCACAAAGCTACTTTTATTCCGTACCCCATAAAACATAAGGGCATCAGTCTCATGGGTGTTACCCAATACCATCTTTCATATTTAATTTCTGAGCATCTCCTCTTATTTTTAAGTATTTCATTTATAGCAAGCCTATCTCCATGTTCATAAGCTATCTTGCTTTTGCTGCATGGCTATTGCAAAGATATGGAAACATGAGATGAAATTTATCAATCTAAAATTTTTACCTGACTCACTTTTGCCTGCTATTCCTTGCCTATGAAAAAATAATCCAGACTATTACCGTGATCTACTTCATCTCTAGAAATGGTGGATGCTGTCTTTTTACCTTGTGTCTTTCTCTGTATACATATTAAATCTTGTTCTTTCATTTTTTTTTCTTCAGCCACTCATGGGCCTTAACATTATATCCCTTCTTCTTATACAGTATTAAGGCATAAAAGAAATTCATGCAACACACTTCAGAAGAGTAGAAAAATCTCATTTATTGCAAAAAATATTGCATTTACATTGGTCATCAAGCAATCAAGGACTTGTCTCCTCAAACAAAGGAACACCAGTCATGTTTATACTGTAAAATACTTTAAGAAAGCATATCTGTTATCTATCAGGCCACAGTCACTGTTCTGTTGAAACTGGACACGTTAATGTTATTGTACTGACTAAGGATTAGTCTATATCTACATTTTCCCTTATTTGCCTTAAGTTTCATTTTTCTATGCTTGCACCAGGAAAAAGTAAGACAGCAGAAGAGAAATTAAACTTAAAAAAGGACTGTCCTTTCTGAATCAATTTTAAAACAAGAAGATTTCTGCTACAAGTGTTAAAATATACAATTTACTTTTCTCTTATTCATAGCCTATCTAGTTCTGAATTCATTGTAGCATTCAAATGTTCTCATAACATCTCAAAATACCCCTGCAATTACCTCATCCCAATTTCATAGGTTCATAGGTTGGTACTAGGCTATCAGCCCTAGGGCCTATACAAGCCTAGCCATAACAATTCCCTGGCTATTTCTTCCCACACTATTTACTTCCCTGGACCCCTGTCTACCAGGGCAACTGATGTGATCCGCGGGGTAAATTTCCTTTCTCCCATCCAAATGTCAAGGTTTTTAAAAAAAGTACTAAAAAATACTGGATCATTTTAAATTTTTCCCTA
>NC_056731.1:1546750032-1546831329 GCF_019279795.1 Protopterus annectens | reverse complement strand
ATAGTAAAGTATATGTTTGGGACACAAGTTTTAACACAGATTATTATGCTACTGTTAAGTAGATTTTCAAAAACATTTAAATAAATGTTTCATTTTCTATGCCTTCTAAAATAAGATATTTACTTGCTACAAGAAATACATCATCTAAACTCATCATAACTGACATATTTTATGAATAGAGTATTTTTCCTGAATCTGTGGTGTGTCAGTGTGATAACCTTGTCAATGTTTATACTAACTGCTTTCAGTTTCTCTGTGAAAATTCTGTGAGTGAAGCTTCTGAGGAAACTCTTGGACTCTATGCATGAGACAGCCCACATCCCAGATTGTCTCCCTTAACATTTTGGCGGGAAACTTATTAAAACTTGTGGCAAACATTCATTTTGTCAATAGAGTAAAATATTGTATTCACAGAAATTATTATAAATCATATTAGATAGTTATGCAGATTCTTAGAAAAAAAAAAAAAAGCCATCACACTCACACACACACACACACACACACACACACACACATATATATATATATATATATATATATATATATATATATATATATATATCTGATCTCACTGAGTTGTGCCTTTGTAGAGCACTGTCCTACTTGCTGTCCCTAGAATAAATCTGTCTGCTTTATACAAAATAATGCACAGCAAACACATATTGGTAACCAGATTTTACAATCATGCTAACCTACTGCTTTAAAATATATCACATGACATTTCTTCCAAAATAGAGTTATAAGATTATTTATGTTTGTCAATCAGATGAATTAAATGAGTTATAGTAAAGTATATGTTTGGAACACAAATTTTAACATAAATTATTATGCTGCTGTTAAGTAGATTTTCAAAACATTTAAATAAATGTTTCATTTTTTATGCCTTCTAAAATAAGGCATTTACTTACTACAAGAAACTACATCATTTAAACTCATTATAACTGACATATTTTATGAACAGAGTATTTTTCCTGAATCTGTGGTGTGTCAGTGTGATAACCTTGTCAATGTTTATACTAACTGCTTTCAGTTTCTCTGTGAGAATTCTGTGATTTGAAGATTCTGAGGTAACTCAAGGACATTATGCATAAGACAGCCCACATCCCAGATTGTCTCTCTTAACATTTTGGCATGGAAACTTATTAAAAACTGGTGACAAACATTCATTTAGCAGTGTAAATGCATCTAAACATGACAGAACCTCCACAATGTATTCCACAGATCATCACAGCCTCTATGCAAGTGAAATTAAACTCAAAATTACCAACAAGTAATAAAACTCAGCATTCTTCTCCCAACTCAATTTTCATACAAATCCTATTATTCACTGTGCCCACACAGTCAAAAGCATTTCTATATATTAATAAAGAAAAGAAAAGAGAGTAGAAAATAAAAGGGAGTGGGGCAGAAATAAAAAAATGTAAGAGAAAGCTGTAAGAAGTATATACAATGGAATGTCACTTACTGTTTATATTAATAGAGTTAAAATAAAACATATTATTTACTCTTATTTAGTTCTGATTATTATTAGTTAAAGCATGACAGATTATTTACAAACAAGCATAAGCAGTATAATCAAGAAAGTATAATTAGAAATAGCATTTGAAGAACTTATAAACTTTTACAAGAAATAAATATGTTATTATTCTGTTAATGATATTTTCATTACTGTTCTCTCCCTGCCCTTCCCCACCCTTTACCCACTACATAATCTAAATAGAATGTCATTGTTTAAACAAAGAAAATAGTAAAAGAAGGAAAAAAAAGGTAAAGATAAAAAAATTTATCAAATTACTAACCTTACTTTTTTCAGAAAGAAAAACAAATCGAGTCACAGCCTGCCATTAAATCCTCAGGCATTTTGACTGGTTATGAAACAAAACATTTCTTTGCACATAGAGAATAACTTTGATTAAATCTTTTCCAAAATATTTGTGGCTTTCTGGAAATGCAGGAACTATATTCAAAAAGATTAATAATGAACTAAAATGATGAGAGAGAAAAAAAACATATAACAAATCATTTGTTTTTTAGTCTCTTCTTCTTCTCTGAAGTCTTCCAGGAAGCTTCAGTTGCCAATCTCTTTAATGAAGAACTAGCCCATTCCATTTCTTCTATTTTATCCAAAATCCTTTTTTCTTTGACAAACAGTAAAGCAGAGTCTAAATCATCGAAGACCTTAGGACCATCAGGAAGGAAGATTTTAAGCTTGGCAGGAAACAGAAGGTATGTTTTAAACTGTGCTTTTTAAGCTCCCTTATTAGTGGCAGAAAAACTTTTCTTTTAGCAATTACCATGGAAGAATAGTCATTGTCAAAACGCACAGTTGTCTCATTAAACTTAACAGGAGCTTTAGCCCAAGCAGATTTAAGAACCATCTCTTTATCAAAAGATGATAGAAATCTAACTATAACTGATCTAGGATAGTTTTTGTTAGAGTTAGTATTAGCTATAGATCTATGTGCTCTTCGATACCAAAAGAGAATGCTTCTGGTAAATCTAAAGTTTTAGGGAGCCATGTTGTTAAAAAGAAGTAATATTGTTACCTTCAATATTTTCTGGCAGTCCAAAAATCCTAATGTTATTGCGCCTAGATCTATTTTCCAGGTCATCCAGCTTTGTTTGTAAATGTGTATTTTGTTTCAGCAGAAACTCAATGTTGATTTCCTGTTCTTGTATTTTATTTTCCATGTCATTCACAGCTTCTTCTATGCCTGTCATCTGGATCTTCTGTTGTTGCAGGTCCATATGTAACAAGTCTATTTGTTTTGTAGTTTTTCTATGAAAGTGTCTATTTTAGTATCCATTTTATCCATCTTAGCAGTAAGTTGCTGGACTATAATTATCAGAGACTGAAGTTCTTTCTTGATGCTGGAGTCTTGAGAATTTGTCTTACTGGAACTCATTTCAGACTGATAAACTGACAGGAAAATTTCCAAAGTAATTTCTGACAGGAATATTATTAAGATTTCCTTTCTTTTTTAGATATAGTTCAAGAACTATATAAGACAAACATATTTAGAAAGAAAATTACTTCAAGAATTATTTTTTTAAGTAATTAATTCCTGTCAATGTAATGAAATTGGTGGAGCTGAAGAAATCTGCTGCTATCCTGTGTTCATCCTTGGCCACGCCCCTCACTGGCATACATTTCTGATGTATGCGTGTGTCCATACATATTTGCAAAACCCTTCACTGGTATGTGCTAATATGGCAGATGGATTTCAACTGCCTTTACCACTTGTATTTGATCAGAATATTGCAGATAATTGGAGAATATTTGACCAAGAGTATGATATTTTTATACAAGCAGCTTATTCAGACAAAGATGCACACACCAAGGCATTAATTTTGCTAAACCTAGCTGGGTCAGATTCCATTGAAAGAGAGTGTTCATTTCTGTATGCACCAGCAGTATATGAGGGAGAAGATGAAAATCGTCATATTGTTGTACAGGCTGAATCAAGGGAAGACCCTTGAGTGTTTGAAGCACAAATTCAGGGAAATGTGTAACCCCCAGACAAATATTACATTAGGGAAGCATTTGTTTTACGCAAAAGATCAGAAACCAGGGGAAACTTTTGCAGCTTATAAAGCTGACCTGAGAAACAAAGCTAAAATATGTTGGTTTGGTGACTTAAAAGATGAGTTAATAAAAAACAGGCTCATGTGTGGTATTAATAGTGCTTCTGTGAGAAACATTTTACTTTGTGACAGTGATTTAATGTTGAGTAAAGCCATAGAGGTTTGACAAATCCATGAAGTTACAGAAAAACACACAAGTATGGTTGCAAGTGACAAGAGCATGGTTTTAGCAGGCTCCAGAGCAAATCCAGATAGCATGCAACACATGGCAAACAGAAGTATTTCTAGGCACATAGCAGCCACAGCCCCTGCTGGCACACCAGGGAAACCACATAGTTTTTCAGTAAGTTTCAAGAAAGGAACATGCTCAGTACAGTACAAACATGAATCAGCAAAACCCAAGTCCAACTTTATTGTTAACTGTTGCAATCGTGGTGCCAATCATAAGTCTAAAAGAGAGAAATGCTTAGCATTTGGTCAGCAATGTCACAAGTGTAGAAAATGGAACCATTTTCAAAAATTTTGCAAATCAAGTAAACCCCACACAGTTGTAAAGAAGGGTCACTCAAAAAAGCAAATTGATCAAGTGGAATTGCAGCTGTTTATTTTCAATGTAGATGGTGCATCAGTAATTGGTGAAAGAGTTGATGCAGTGAATTTGTTGGCAAAGTGCAAAGTATTTTGTACTGTCCAGATCAATGGTAAATCTACAGAGCTTAAAGCAGACTCTGGTTCAAAGTTTAATGTTCTATCAGCAGGCACATTTGCTAAGGTGAGAACTAATGAACAACTCAATGTGTCTAGTAGCATGAAATTTGTTGCTTATGGAAGTGAAGAAATTCAAACCGAAGACTCAGTAATGCTTTCATGTTATTTGGCTAAGAACTGTTACAGCTTGTTAATCTATGTAGTTTGAAGACCTGTGCAGTCAAAAGACAATCATAAGGCCTTCTTTAGCTATGTTAGAAACCTGGGAGGAAACTCCCAGATATGCTCAGAATTAGTTCAAAATTATGTGAAAATTACTGAACCTACAGACATTGCCAACATACTGGCTGACAGGTTCAGTGCAAACTTTCCCCCCCTCCCCCCCAAAAGGAGAGATATCTATACCAGAGGATTGGAGCCCCCCAAACATCTCTAACGCCCAGGTGAGAACTGCTCTCTCCAAGGCGAAAAACACAGCGTCCATGGGACTGGATGGTGTCCCCGGCTGTGTGCTCCATGAACTCAATGAGGAATTAAACCCGCAGTTAGGACAGCTGTTTAATCTTAGCCTCACCTCAGGATGCACTCCAAGGAGTGGCGACGGCAACTGTGGTCCCACTTCACAAAGGCGGTGCCTCCACCGACCCTGGAAATTACCGTCCCATCAGCTTGACAAGCCTGATCTGCAAAGCCATGGAGAGGATCATAATGGAACTCATAAATAAAGACATAGGGAACTTGCAGACTTTGGATCCAACCCAGTTTGGCTTTGTCAAAGGCAGATCATGCCTTTTAAACTTGGTTGACTTTTTCAAAACAGTCACCAAGGCCATTGATGAGGGAAAGGCAGTCCATACAGCCTACCTCGACCTGGCAAAGGCTTTTGACACAATACCCCACTCAGGTATCATTGAAAAACTCATCAGCTTAAATGTAAACCCATACATCACAAGATGGGTTGCAAACTGGCTAAGTGACAGAACCCACAGGGTCAGAGCTGCTGGCACCATGTCAGACTCAAAGCCTGTCACAAGTGGTGTCCCACAGGGATCAGTCCTGGGCCCACTCTTGTTCGGCATCTACTTTTCTGAAGTACAAGCAAACACAGGAGGGTTATGGCTGACAAAGTTTGCAGATGACTGCAAACTGGGCGCCATAGTCGAAAACACATCTGACACAGATATCCTTCAGAAGGGTCTCACAGTAACGGATAACTGGTGCCAGAGCCATGGCCTAAAGTTAAACACCAAGAAATGCATAGTCATACCCTTCGGGAAAAACAAGGTTACCCCTAGCTACCATATAGGTGGCAATCCACTGAGCACAGAAGAAGTTATCAGGGATCTGGGGACCCAGGTTGACAGTAACCTTTCATTTGACACTCACGTTGCTAAAGTAGTTAGGAAGACCTTCTACATTGCCCACCTGATCATGAAGGGATTCACATCTAGATCAAGGGAGGTCATCGTCCCCCTGTACTCATCACTCATCAGACCAATGATTGAGTACAATGCACCATTCGGAATGTATCTGACCTGACACCTGCAGCAGCTGGAAAGGCCCCAAAAGTTCCTCACCAAAAGGATAAAGGGTCTCAAAAATATGTCTTATGCTGCCCGACTGAAAGAACTCCAGCTCTATTCAGTCGCTTGCTCAGAGGTGACCTGTGCCTGACATACAAGGCCATGTCAAACCCAGATTTGATGAACATGCTTCACCTCAAAAAATCTAGATCCCTCAGAACTACAAGGGTGGGAGACTTAAACCTTGACACGGTTATTAATAGGACATGTTGGAGGGACAGATTCATCACCCAGAGACTCCCTATGCTGTGGAACAAAATCCCGGTACATGTGAGGCAGAGCACCTCACTGGCCTTGTTCAAGAGAAATCTGGACCAATGGATGGGAGATTGCAGATATACCGCAGGGATTACCTCAGTGTCACTGCTTGACAGAGGCACAGCAAAATAATGGGCATAGTTTTTTCAAACTAAAGGGGTGGCGAAAGCCACAAAACTCTGGGCTAGGCTTATAAATGCCCTTGGGCAGATAGCCTAGTATGAACCTATGAAACTATTGGGTCTCAGAGATAGTTTGAGAATGAATCTGCTTTCTTTTACCAAAGAAGTTCATCATATAAGTGTATATCCTAGTTCCAACTTTTCTGAAGCAATTTTCTCAGAGTATGCTGATATTTTCGATGACAGATTGGGCAAACTTCCAGCTGTGTATTCCATGAAGTTAGACCCAGAGGTCAGTTCAATAGTCAGACCAGCAAGAAAAATTCCAATAGTTATGCAGGATAAAGTCAAAGCTCAGTTGGATAAAATGGTACAACAAGGTGTAATTTGTCCAGTTACAGAACCGACTGAATGGGTGTCGTCCATGGCAGCAGCTCACAAAAAGGCTCAGATGAAATCAGAATATGTATTGACCCAAGATCTGAACAATGCATTGCAAATACTGCATCATCCAGTGCGTACAGGCAAGGAGGTTGCAGCTCTGATACCAAATGCCACTGTTTTTTCTGTCTTGGATGCAAAAAAAGTTAATTTTGGCAAGTGATGCTTGATCGCAAATCCTCATTACTGACTACTTTCAGTACACAGTTTGGCAGATACAGATTCCTAAGGATGGCATTTGGAATAAATTCTGCAAGTGAAGTCTTCCGATGTGTAATGGAGCAAATTTTTTCAGGTTACCCTTATGCCATAATAGTAGATGACTTATTGGTTGGAGGCAATCATGAAGTAGAGCATGACAGAAACTTAAAGAGAGTTCTAGAAAAAGCACATGAAGGGGACTTAAAGCTCAATCCTCTGAAGTGTAAATTCAGACTACCAGAAGTTACATATGTAGGTCATTTATTTACCAGCACTGGCTTGAGACCAGACCTGACCAAGCAAGCAGTTATTCTTGAAATGTCAGCACCAGATAATATTCAAGCTCTACAGCATTTCCTAGGCATGGTCAACTATTTAGGCAAGTTCATTCAAGACATCAGTGAGTTGACAGCACCTTTAACAAAGCTGACCCACAAAACTGTTACATGGTCTTGATTGGAACAGCACCAGAAGGAATTTGAAGACTTTAAGCAGAAAATTGTCACCCCTCCAAGGCATTTGACACAATCCCCCACTCAGGCATCACTGATAAACTCACCTAGATGGGTATCAACCCACATATCAACAGTTGGGTTGCAAACTGGCTCATTGATAGAACTCATATGGTCAACAGACCTGTAAACAGTTGTGTTCCACAGGGATCAGTTCTGGGACCCCTACTGTTTTGAATCTACTTCTCCGAAGTACAGGTTAAAACTAAAGGACAATAAGATACTATGACATCAATAAACCAGTCAATCTTTCCTGTGATGCTTCAAAATTTGGTCTTGGTGCCGTTATTATTCAAGAAGGCAGACCAGTAGCCTATGCATCTAGAACACTTACCCAAACTGAAATACAATATACTCAAATTGAGAAAGAACGTTTGGCAATAGTATTTGCATGTTCAAAGCTTCATGACTGTATCAATGATTGAGCTATTGAAATTGATCACCAACCTCTAGTTACTATACTGAAGAAGCCTATGCATTCAGCTCCAGCGAGATTACAAACAAAGATGCTCAAATTGCAAAATGGTCTATACAAAAGGTAAACTTCTTTATTTTGTTGATACCTTATCTAGATCATCCAGAAATACAACAGAACAGCTTGACATACAAAATTTTGATTTTGACATGATGGCAGTGCATAATTTCTCTACCTTTAGACTTAATGAGTTGAGTGATCATAAAAAGACTATCCAATTTTGCAAAAGCTCAACCACTGCATTAATGTTGGATGGCCTTCAAAGCATGTTGATGGAAAATGGCATTATTTTCAAAGGTTCTAAAATTGTTGTTCCTGCTTTCTTACAACATTAATATATCCAGATTTTGCATTGTGGTCACCCAGGTTCCACATCTACTAATAGATGGGTGAGAGAACTAATATTTTGGCCTTCATTACTGAAAGAAATTGATAAAGTACTTTCTTCTTGTTCAATATGCAATAGTACTAAACCCCATTTGCAAAGAGAACCACTTCTGTTAAGTCAAGTTCCTGAACTACTTTGGTCAACAGAAGTCACTGATATCTTCAAGTAGAACAATCAGCATTACTTGGTATTGGTAGACTCTTATTCCAACTGATTTGAGATAGATCTACTACCTAATCTAACATCCACTACTGTTATTACTATGTTGAAAAGTCATTTTTCAGTCCATGGTAGTCCACACAAAGTTATTTCTGACAATGGTACTCAATTTACTAGTCAGTTATTTCAGAAATTTGCAAGACAATGGGACTTTGCACGTTACTAGCTGAATGTGCAGTGCAGAGTGAAAAGCAATTACTTGAAAGGTCAAAGCGTGACAATACCGATGTCTTTTTGAATTTACTTAATCTCAGAAACACACCCTGTGTTGATATACTTGGCTCACCTGCTCAAAGACCTCTATCCAGGAAAACCAGAACAATGCTACCTATTAGTTCCAGTTTATTGAGCCTAAAGCTAAGAACAACAGAACCATAAAAGCCCAATTATACAAGAGGCATTCTATCCAGAAGTCCAGTTATGATAAATCGAGCAGATTTCATCTGTTGAAAGAAGGTGAGACAGTGAGGATGCAAACGGTGAAAGGTTTCGACCAGATTAGTCAAGTTACAGGTATATGCACCGAGCTGAGATCCTACTTCATAGAATCTGAGGATGGGAGTACAGAAGAAATTGCAGACATCTTCTTCCTGTACCAGAATCATTCTTGAAGCATTTTTCCTGTGATACAAACTCTAGATCTCAGATTAAGTCAGACATTGTTCCCATCTCAGAAGGTGTCTTAAACTCTGCTTCCATTTCTGAGGATGTTCCAGTTATTCCCAATGTTGAACATTCAGCAAAGACATTTCCAGTTGCTAAATCTAATTCTCAGTTTTATGTCACATGATTTGGTTGTATTTCCAGACCTTGTGTGAAATACACAGCGACGTGGACATAACTGTATATATGTACCTAGATCTGTATGATTGCATGACAAAGAACTATTTCTATTATTTGCATGCCAAATGAGATTCTTAGCATTGCATGATTTATTTCTCAAAGAGAGGATGTATATGTATGTGTTGTGTCTTTAAAAAACATATCAAGGACTGAACATGCACATATAAGTAGCAAGCACATGCTCTGCCCAGTGCCATTTGGAGACTGGAGTCAGAGAAAGAGCATGTATGAATGCAATAGCTATTTTGTATATATGTTATCTAAATTAAAGTCAGTAAGGTTCTATCGTGATGTGTTTGTATATGATAAAGCTGTTTGAACCAAACCCATGAAGATCCGTCTATTGTATCCTTACTAGAAGAGTGACAGCTTCCATCATTCCTATAGTACTAGCACTGCCCTTCTAACCTATATAGATGCTGTCAATAAAGCTAAAGATAATGGCAAATACTTCTCTTCCTTATTTCTAGACTTGTCTAAAGCCTTTGACACAGTTTGTCACAGCAAACTTCTATTTCAAATGTCCTCACTATGTCTCTCTCAGCCCACCCTTTTGTGGTTCAAAAGCTACCTGTCCAATAGGTATCCAGTCACCACTGGTATACCATAAGGCTCTATCCTTGATCCCATTCTTAGGAAGATTTAACAGCTACTGAAACATGGCTTCATAACTCACAACTCATTTTCAACCCAAAAAAGACCAAACTATTACTTTTTTCCCCAAAGCCCTCTCTCATGAAAAAAAAAAGAAAATTTAAAGTCCTCTCTCTTTATAATGCTACAATTGAAGTCACTTCTCATAGCAAATTATTAGGGTCGATAGTGGATGAAAATCTTACATTCAACCTACATATACAAAATTGCATAAGAAAAACTTATCAAAAACTAGGGGCACTTTCCAGAGCCAACAACTTTCTCACCGACGGAACTACAACTACACTTGACACTACTTATCTCCTCCCCACATTATTTTATAGTGCTTCCATCCTCACTAACCTCCAGGCTTCACAAAAATTAAATCTTGAATGATGCTATAACAAAGTTGCTAAATTTGCAGCAAATACCCCTTTCAGAACCCATCACTGTATAGCACTAAAAAGCCTAAATTGGTTAGAATTGCCTCATCAACTAACATATACACAGCTTCTTACCACCTATAAAATTATCTAGCATCCATCTGCCTGTCCAGCAATAAAAATCATTCTGCACAACTATGTTCCCAGTCGGACATTGCATTCCAGTGACCAAAAACTCCTGTCTGTCCACAAACCTTTCATATCTGCTGGGCATTGCCTGTACTCATACAAGGTTGCTAAGGCCAGGAACTCCTTAACTGTATCCATCAGGCTAATACCCTCCCTTTCATCTTTCAAAACCACTCTGAAAGACTTCCTGTCTAAAATCTGGCTTGGATGTTGCTCAAACTTTATTCCTAAATGTGAGCAAGTACCTTTTTTCATTTTTTATAAGTCCTTACTCTCCCTTCTTCACTTACTTTCTTACTTCTATCAAATTATCTTCCCTGACTTTCTCTCTAAATATACCATAAGCCTGTTTTCCCTCAGTTCATATTGCAATTCCTGTTTGTATTAGACTAAGTTACCTTTAATTTCTATACAAACTGTCTAAAAGTTATCTAATTATTAAATGATTGTCATATAACTTGTAATGATTCCTAACCAATGTTTTTCTATTGTGTCTAATTTGTTATAGTTATTTAAACTACAGATGCTTTTGTTTTATTTTTGGAAATTGTAAAACTGTTGTTCCTAAATGTTTAGTAGTAATTTAGAGCTTTTCTCCCTCGGTCCCTCTGGAAATGGGCTTCTACCTATTCAGACTTTCCCGGTAATTAAATGTCAATAAATAAATAAATAATGCTCTGAAACCTACATCAATATTAAATTGTGGTTATAAGATATTGATATTTATGTTAAAAAGGAAAGAATTCAGGGAAAATAAATATAGTTTTTCTCCGGGAATAAAAGTGTTAATTGAATGTTCTGGCTCATAATCATTTACATCATTAATTCAACAATCTAGAATGCTACATGCTAGTGTTGTTAAAAGGCCTTTGCGGGCTATAGATATGCATGAGGTGCAAGGCAGTGTGGCACATGAGATGTTATTTACATTGGTTTAGAATCTTCAGTAGGTTTAATCAAAACATTTTGCACATGGGTAAGAAACCTTTATTCTTTTTCAAATTTAAAGTATTGTGGTAAGTGAATTCACTGGTACTTCATGTTCAGTGCAGATGGATAAGAAGTTGCAATGTCCCTCTAGACACCCTTCTCATTGGACTTTGTCTCTTACATGATAGAAATTTGTGAATAACATTTACCCTTCTTAACATGAGTTATTTTCTGTCAGTGATATCTTATGCACATAATCTATTATTATGTGCAGAAAGGGAAAAGCAGTTTCATGAAAGTATGTCATGAAGTCAGAAACTTTTGAGCCGAGTGTTAATAATGATAAAAGCAAGGGGTATGCTTGATTAAAATATAAAGGGATTGACTGCGTATCTGCCTGGGTCGTCATGATACGGAAATTAGGTAGTGGATGTCAGGTGTGTGTGTGTGTGTGTGTATCTGCCTGGTTGGTCACACTATGGGAATTAATTAGTGGATGTGAGGTCTGTGTGTGTGTGTGTGTGTGTGTGTGTGTGTGTGTGTGTGTGTGTGTGTGTGTGTGTGTGTGTGTGTGTGTGTGTGTGTGTGTGTGCGTGCACATGTTTTGTTAGTCCATTGACAGACTGTGCTCTTGTTCTACACAGTTCTTTGTGTGCTTTGATCCACTGAATACAAAGCTATTATCCAGCTTTTCACTAGTTCCTGAACAGGATAAAATGTTTGTCAGAAAATAGATGTATGAATAGCTGAATCACTGAATGAATGAATGAATGAAAGCAACCTCTTTCAGTGTCCTTCCTTCTTTGATGCCTTTTCATGTAGTTGTCATTTACTGCGGTTGCCTAATGACTATTTTTGCTTTCTTTCTCTGCAGGGCTTAAGAGTGTTTCTTAATTTACAGTCGGTGCTTCATGATGAATCCCAGTGGAAGTTTCCACATGAATTCAATCCAAAGAACTTCCTCAATGACAGTGGAGAGTTTGTTAAGCCAGATGCTTTTCTGCCATTTTCAGCAGGTAGTAGCAACACTCTTATCCACTGTGTTTTTTCAATTATATGAAGTGTATGTATAAAAATTCCAATCTTTCTGATGTGCTGTATTAAATATAGGTGCACAAACAATGACCTGTTCAGTCATTTTCTAAACCACTTAGCCTTGTTAGGGTCATGGTGGTAGCATGCTGAGGTAGGTAGACCAAACTTCCAAAACTCCAGTTCATCCTTTTGGTTCCCTGGGCATTACATGCAATCAAGAAAATATAAGTTCTTCAAAATATCCCGCATTTTTCCCTTGGACCCCTCCCAATAGAAAGTGGCTGGTATGCATCCAATGTGGAACACCAAGGTAGAAGTGACATCAGATGCCCCAGACACCTCAAATGACTGCTCAGGTATATTGTTATACTAATTATAATCATAGACATGCCCTTCACCCACTACAGTTATCCATCAAGTGATACATTTTGTATGGTTTATTACATTATGAGGAAGATATTTTGGAGCCTTCCTTCCCATACTTGCCAGCCCTATGCATTATTGCTACAAACCTTTCATTTTATTTCAGGAATTAGACAGTTGTACACAGATATCACACAGGCAGCTATAAGTGTAGTTTTACTAAACATCTGTAACATCCTCAGCATGCTGCAAAACTTCCGTAGGGGGGCAAGCATGCAATTCATGTGTGGGGAGGGTGTCATAGACTTTTATAAATAATGTAGCCTCTCAGGCAGTCTCATCTCCTTTGACAAATGACTCTCCCTAGGTCTTTGATCTCCAATGGGAATACATTAGTCAGAGATGCACTGGATATCATAGCCTACAACCTATCCTGCAGGACACATAAGAAGGAATCTCCAATTCACTGTTCTTCCACCCCACTGACTCATCCTGCACTCAGGCTATTACTCAAACCCAGGCCATTTCAGACATACTCTGGTCTCCATCAGTCCATGCCAAATACCCAGCACAAGTTAGCAGTATTAGGAAGTAGCACTCTTCTATAACAGCACTGTAACAGTCAAGCTGATGGAATATTACTGAAAGACATGGATCACCTTCATCCAAATTTGATGAATTCATTGTACTGGTGGTGGTTGCTGCAGTGGAAAATGTCCTTTCCTCCAATATGCCGTAACACTAAAGCTAAGTGTTATAAGAAAGAAATGGGAGTGACACATCCCATTTCTGGGTAATGAGGCATCCTACTACCCATGTAAAATCCTATTCTTGTCTTTCCATTATTTTAGGGCAGATGTTGAGTGTATGAGGGATGTGATACACTATATTATTAACATTTCTCATAGCAGTTTGTTGGCAGAGCTGGGTCTACATTACAGCTGGTAGTTGAGTGTTTGAAAACAATTGTTGTGTAGTTTAGCTTATTACATGCTTTAGAAATATAGTTTTCTTATTGTTGACAGCTGTCAGAGAATTGATTGAATATCAAGTATAAAACAATAGAGTCAGCAAATTGTCCAGTGCATAGTTTCGTCTTCAGTATCTCACGACCACTGACTTTGCTGTCAGAGGTGTGATGTTCAGAGTAATACTGTTCTAGTTTATTGCTGCATAAAGCACTACATCTGTCAAGCCAGTGATATTTGTTGGAAGTGAATGTGTTTGGAACTCTTATATCAAAAATAAAAACAAGTTGTTATTGCTTGTGTTATAATTCCAGAACTTTATACCAAGAAGCTATCTTTTGGACTTATCTTGTTTTGTTAGTATGACCAACATGTATCTTAAATGTAGTCTTTTGGCCATAAGAAACCATGTTGTAACAATACACTCATATGCTTAAATTGGTTTTCAATACTGTAGCTCAGGAGGTTGCCCATTCTCTTTTGATACTAAAAAGATCAGAAAGTTGCAGCTTATATCCCCCACTAACCAAAAGACCCATTTGCCCGAGATGGCAGTACCTTATGTAGAGGTTAATGATTTCTTATCACTAATGGAAAAGAGTAAGGGATAGTTTATTTAATGAAAGAAAAATTAATATTTACAAAATCAGTATTTCTGAAAACAAAAAATGCAGACATTGCAATACAACATATATATTCATCCTTTTTCTTTAAAAATGCTAAAACTACTTACATCTAAAACTACTCTAAATGCTAGAACTCCCAAACTACCTAAACTACGTCCAACTCACCACTGCTCATAGACTCATATTTCACCCTTCTAAATGTCCAGCTCTAGCTAATATCCTTCCCCCTTACACCCCTAATAGAACTCTCATATCTGAACATCAAAACTTGATAGCTATCCATAAGCCCAAACGTCCTGCTGGCCAACTCCTTCTCTCTTTCTCACTAGGTAAAAAATGGAGTTCTCTCCCCTCCACTCTAAGAACTATACCAAACTCAGAAAACTTCAAAATTCAGCTTTTCAAACAACTGTCCACTAAATGGAAATGTACCTGCCTTCACCCTACCTAAATCCAACCAACTACTTGCCCATAAAATGGTTTTGTTTCTTCTCTCCCAGGTTCCTAAGCTCTCTAAATCTCCCGTAGCTTGTTTTTCTATGACTGTATCCAAGCTCTCTTCAATTCCTAGAGCTACCTACCCCTCATCACAACTGTGTAAATATTGTAAATAGTTTCATACTTTAAATGTGTACTTGTAAAGGTTTTATATTTCTGCTTTAAAGGTGTGTATGTAAAGTGTTTTCCCCACATGCTATGCAATGAGTGCTCACATAAATGAACCTGTATTGTCCTTAAGATCATCTACAATGATGTTTGTCTGACTATTGTGCAACACTGTATGTACATTTGTTGCAAATTGTTCTAGATAATGTATCTTTACATTTCTGTATTACTATATCTGTACTGTATTATGTATTTGGAGCTTTTCTCCCCGGGCCTCCACTGAAAATGGGTCCCTTGGGCCCAGTGGACTAGTGGACTTCCCCAGTAATCAAAATAAATAAATGATAAAAATAAATAAAATAAAAAACATATTTTTTTTACATGTCAAATTCCCACAGTTTGACATGCCTATAAAACATGTCTTTCTTTTCCTACCACATATTTGATCACATAAAATATGTTTCTTTCTAAAACCTATAACTCTACTCCCTTCTTTGTTGTAGCCTTTTCCTGGTAGGTGCCAAGAATAGCAACCAGATCAGTCAAGAAAGTCCCACACAGACAATAAATATCCAGTCAGACGCAATCAGGATTCAATGACCCTCAGCTCCTTCTCTCACCAGGACCTAAACAATAGCACAAATTCAACACTGGGTCCTATGAAACAGTCACCAGTCTTTCTTGCAATCAGCAATCTCAAGGAAATCATGTTTCCATGCTCCTTCCCTTACCATAGATGACTCAGTTGTGAGACACATAGATGTCCCTCTCACCAGGTTGGATAAGGAAAAATCACGGTCATCTGTCTGTCAGTTGCCAGGATCCACCACATCATACACTCACTCAAGTCTCTCAACAGCAGGCACTGTTATGACTCCATCATAGTCCATGTTGTTGTGAGTGACTTGAGATGTACCTAACTGGATTACATGATGAGAGACATGACTGAGCTCTGTGATTATGTGTCTCAGGCAGGTATGTCCCTAGCCTTAAGCAGCATTTTACCTTTGCCTAGGATAATACTTCAGTCCACACAGAAAATGATTGACTTCAACAATTGTCTTAGGTCCTGGTGTCATTCAAAGGGGATCCAGTATCTGTCAGCTTGGGATGACATGCTCAACAGACCTCATTTCTTTGCCAGAGACGGTCTTCACATTATTTGCCAGAGATGGTCTTCATCTGTCACCCCTGGGATTTTGGTTACTGGCTAAGGCTCTTGACACTCCCATAGTGCCTTTTTTAGGCAATGTCACAAAAACAAAATTCCCAATGTAAAAATACCTTTAAAGACAACCTCAAGGTTGTGCTGCTAAATGCTAGGAGTCTAAACAAGAAACTGCACTCACAGGAAGCAGTCTTCAGCTTGGAAGATGCTGACATTTGTGCAGTCATTGAGACCTGGTTTAAGGCTGCAAACAGCACCCCAGCTAGACCAGGTTACATTTCCTTCCACACATTCAGCCCACAAACTGAAGGCATGGAAACTAAAGGAGGTGGTGTATCAATATTCATTAAAGATAAATTCATCTCTAAATTGATTAAACAGGACAATTCCCTTGAATTACTTCAGGTGCAATTGACTGTAGGTAGGACCCCTTTTCAGGTTATTGCCAGCTATAGGACCCCCTCCATGAATCAGGACATCCACTCAGCCTACTCGGATCTACTTGAGTCAATCAAGATACAACCAAACACCTTGGCTTTGGGTCTCTTTAATTACCCATCCATTGACTGGGGAAATTATATGTATTCTAACTCACTTGCCCAACTGTTTCTGGACTTTGTTAACTCCATTGCCCTGGACTAGCTGGTTGACACATCCACAATGGGCTGAAACATCCTGGATCAGTTACTCACCAACATGGGGGACCACTGCACCACCCCCAGTGTGTGGCCATCCCTGGTGAGGTATGACTACAAATCAGTCTTGCTAGAAGTAACTATAACATGAGACCCCCCCCCCTTTAGCAACAACTAGACCAAAAAGCTTCTCCAAGGCCAATTACAACCTCTTACGTGACAGCATAAATTGCTTCATAGTCCCTCCCTGTACTGATGGAACATATGCTGAGTTATACACCAATGCTTTATTTGAGCATATGTACAGTTTTATTGACTCTGCCATACCTGATAGAAGCAAAGCAAGATCTTCAAGGAAAAACAAACCTGCCTGGTGGACAACTGCCATTAGTAGCCTGTACAATAGGAGAAAGAATTTGCTGTCTGAGAGTAGGAAAGAATAGTCTCAAAACTGGAAACACTCCATCCTCAACTTAAACAACCAAATAAGACTCCTACTGAAGTCTTCCAAAGCTAACTACATATCAAAATTAGCTTCCCTAAGGATAACCACAAGGTGTTCTTTAGTTACATCTGTAACCTCAAAGGTAAGGCCAGATTTGCAGTGAACTTGTCATTAATGGTACTACTTATACAGAACTTGTGGATATAGCAAACCTGCTGGCTGACAGGTTCAGTGAAAACTTCACTCCCCTGTTCCCACCACATATATCCCAAAGCATCTCTAACACCTGTCCCCCATTTAGTATATCTAGGGAGCAGGTCTTAAACACTCTCTGCAAGGCTAAAAACACAGTCTCTGTGGAGCCAGACAACATCCTGGTCTTTGTTCTACATGGGTTAAAACTGGAATTAGCATCATCATTGGGCATGCTTTTCAATTACAGCCTAAGCATTGGCTTTATCCCAGTGGAATGGAAAACAGCTACTGGCATCCCTTTTCACAGAGGGGGGTGCATCCACAGATGCTGGGCACTATAGTCCCATTAGCCTGACCAGCCTTATCTGCAAGGCCATGGAAAGAATCATCATGGACCTTAATAACAAAGACATAGGAAATCTCCAAATGCTTGACCCCACCCAGTTTGGCTTTGTGAGGGGGAGATCATGCCTGTTAAACTTGGTGGACTTCTTGGAGACAGTCACCAAATCCCTAGACAAGGGCACATCTGTGCATATGGCCTACCTAGACTTAGCCAAAGCATTTGACGCAATCTCCCGCTCAGGCATCATTGATAAACTCAGCCAGCTGAGTATCAACCCGTATCTTGTCAACTGGGTTGTAAACTGGCTTATTGATAGAACTCATATGGTCAGCAGACTCATAAACAGTTGTGTTCCACAGGGAACAGTTCTGGGACCCCTACTGTTCTTAATCTACTTCTCTGAAGTACAACCTAAAACTAAAGGACTGTGGCTGAGAAAGTTTTCTGATGACTACAAACTGGTAGCAATAATTGAAACTCCTAATGATGTCAACATCCTGCAAGAAGGTCATATGCAGACTAATTACTGGTGCCAGAGTCATAGTCTTACACTTAATGCAAAAAAATGCATTATCATCCCCTTTGGCAAGGGTGTTATTCCTGCAAACTACCACATCAGTAGCAATACTCTAAGCACACAGTCAGTGGTGAAAGATCTGGGCATACAGACTGACAGCAACCTAAACTATATGGGTTCTCTCAATGAGCTAGTCAGTGACCCATCTAAAGATATAAGGGTTGATACCTAGCTGGGTGAGTTTGTCAATGATGCTTGAGTCAGGGATAGTGTCAAAAGCCTTGGCTAAGTCTAGGTAGGCTCTACGCACAGATTTCCCCTCAAGGGCCTTGGTGATTGTCTCAACGATGTCCATCAGGTTTAACAGGCATGATCTCCCTTTGACAAATCCAAATTGAGTAGGGTCAACTGTTTGAAGATTACTTATATATTTGTTAAGGTCCATGATGATATGCTCCATGGCCTTGCAGATAAGGCTAGTCAGGCTAATAGGTCTATAGTTCCTGGGGTCAGTAGAAGTACCATCTTTGTGCAAGGGGATAATGGTGCCCTTTTTCCATTCAGCTGGGATGAAGCTGGTGCTTACACTATGATTGAAAAGAGTAACCGATGCTGTTGCTAATTCCTGTTTGAGCATATGTAGGATACAGTCTTGGATGTTATGAGATCCCATAGATACTCCATTTTTGAGCTTAGAGAGGGTATTCACAACCTGGTCTTTAGAGATACAAGGTAGGGGGCAGGTGGTAGGGATGCCATGCGGTACATTTGGCAGGGATAGGGGAGTGATGTTTTCACAGAACTTGGCAAACAGGTTAGCAATGTCCACAGGCTCAGTATATCAAACATCATATTTGATCTATTTTTCTGTCAGTATTTCCATCTTATAGGTGTGATGACTCAGTCATTAAATCTTAAAAATGTAGTTTCAATTTTGGTTGGATAGGTTCCTTTGTGAAGTATTGAGACAGATGTAATTGTAAATTTAGAATAGGGAATTGTTGTGAAAGTGGGCATACTTAATCTGGACCCTGGAATGAACATTTTAGTAATTTTTGGTATATTTTTTTTGGGGAGGGGGCAAAGTTTGAATTCCTGAGTAACCACAATATATTTACTCATTAAGTTAGTTGGGCAAAGGAGGATTCCTGACTGAAATTTTATTTTTCAAATGAGGAAGTTGAAGTAATTACTGCTCAATTATGTTAGTGGTTTGCTGATTAAAAAAAAAACAGTGGGGATCTATATAAGATTAAACACATTTATTTATTTGTGTATTTATGTATTTATTGATTAATTGATTGATTGATTGATTGATTGACATTTGTTTAACTGGAAAGTCAAATTGGGTTGAGGAACCTATTCTGAGTAAAGGCCCAGGGAGAAAAACACACATGCACAATTACAAAAACAAATTACAATATTATAAAAATTCCATAATTTTATACAATTGTAGTAGTTATGACTTAAATTCTGACAGTAATATTATCTATAAATGTTAGACTACAAAGATATTTATCTGTTTTCTACAGTTGTTACAGTTTTAGTATGATAATTATTTACAAAATTAGAGAACTTAAGTTACTGCAATTCTTGGAGTGCAAGAAAACAAAAATAAATGCAACATAAAAGTATGATCTTTCAGAATTAGATTCATACAAGGGAGCAGATGAAAATGAGATATAGAATGTAGAAATGTAAATTAGCTGAATCAATGATGAGAGAGGAAATTTGTACCAACAGGAATATATTAGTGAGTTTTGCAGGGAGAGAAAAGTAGGGGGGGGGGATTGCAGAAACAATGTTTGTTAACATAATAGAAAAGATTAAGCTTGCAGTATTATATGTACAGTATATAGACATACTAGTGGAGTAATAGATATGGCATTGAAATAAATTACTATAGAAGGCATAAAGGTTTATGGTAGAGACACTATAAGAACATAACCGTATAGTACTATATATGGAATTTAATTAACTATGTATAGAGCAGATACTGGGTTATGATAAAGACTAAAGAGAGAGCATGTCAGAGACAAAGGTGTTTTTTATATGGCTCTGAAAGTAAATAACAGATATAATGTACAGTGAAGATTGCAGGAATGATAAAAAAAGTTGAACAATGATGACACTAATCTGGTTTAGAGCATGAACAAAGTCAGGAAATTATTTTAGTTGTGACTTAAAGAGGTGATACCTGGTTAAAGATCTGATTGATATGGAAATAGTGCTCCAGGCTTTGGCCACACAATCTGACTACAGATCATGCCAATGTTTTGGGGGGCGTTTGAATGGCAAAAAGCATTTTTTTTTCATTAGATGTAAGAGGATGATTTAAGAGGTGGTAATATGCCATTTTATTAATGAAGGGGCAGAAATTAAGGTTATATAGAAGTTTATGTATTATTGACAGATGGACATACACAGATAAAGGGCTAGTTTAATATTTTAGTACTGAGCAGTGGTGGGATTGATGCGTTTTATTAGCAACAAATCTTGCCAATGTGCTGCAACATTGTTCTAGCTTAGATGTTAGAGTAACCCGGAGGATTGTTGTATATAGTAGGATAACCATATAGTAGAGAGGGTAAAGGAAATGTGATAGCTAGGCTTACATTGACAGAGCTGCTAAGAAATTACTTTGTCTATATAGATTTCCTAATTTCTGATCTTTTCTTTATAGCATGTTATATGTGAAGGTAATATTTTAGATTATTATCAACTGATAGACCCCAACATTTTTGTATGATAAGCAACTTTGATCACTGTATTCTTCAATTATGTGATTTTGAAATTATTTTTGTATTGGATATGTGATTTTAGGAAATAGAGTAATATATATATTTTTTTAGTGTTAAGCAGAAGGTGACTGTCACAGAGCCAGCATTCAACAGTCTTAAGGATTCTTGTGTGATTTCCTGTAGACGGAGAAGGTTATCAAAAGAACAGATGAGAGTATAATCATCTGCATATTGTATAAGATATGCTTGTTGGACGGATGTATACAGGTTATCAGTACAGTTGTTAAAAAGGAGAGGACCAAAAATAGAACTTTGTAGCACACCACTGTTGACAGCTAGATATAGAGGAAATTGGTATCCTACTGTTTGATGGATTGGTTTCTGTTAAACAAGTAGTTATTGGAGCACTGAAGAGTAGATTGACCTAAACCCAAGGAAAACCTTTGCAGAAGGATTTTTTTGTGAGATACTGTTTCAAAGGTTTTTAATAAGTCTAAGAATATGGAGGAGACTAGCTTTTCTTCATCTCTGGCCTTAATGATGCTATCTGTAAAAGGTATGAATGCAGTGTCTGTGCTATGAGCAGGCTGCTGTAAGATATGATGGAGAAGATGTCTGTGGACACATATTCTAATATTTTTGAAAGGGGATAAAATTGTAATAGGACTAAAACCGGGTTATACTATCGAACTGACGCCCTTGTGGAGAGAAGAGACATGGAATTCTTGTAATATTAAATAGAATGGAACCAGGGTAGGCAATGGTATCAGCAGCTATTTTCAGAAATTCTCCAGGTAGATTATCAGCAGATACCAACATGGTTTTGTTTAGTTTAATAGATATTTTATAAATGAGGTAGTGACCGGTTTTAACGTAAAGTCAAGAACATAGTAGATGGGGCAGGGGTTTGGGGTTGAGGTGAGTTGATGGAATTAGGTGAGGATTTTTTTTTTGGATACAGTAATTATAAGAGGAGAATGGGTGCAGTTTGTAGAAGAGAGATCCTGGGAGAAGGGTTAGGGACCTTGTTAATGCCTGGGCATATCAGCTTATTAATGGAGGGATAAAACTGTTTTTGGATTATGTCTATAGCTGCTTTAGGGGTTGCTATAGTACAGTTTCCTGTCAGTATTGATGTTTTATTCCTGTGAGATTATAAAGTACCTTAAAGCATTGTAAGCATTGAAGTGATTTAGATTTTTGCCATTATTTCTATAGGCTTTATCTCTGCTTCTCATGAGGGTTTTACTCTGACTGGAAAGCCAAGTAGCATTGTTGGCTGTTAATCTCTTCAAGTGGTATAGAGGAATTTTGAATACTCAAAGATATTGTTAAATTTATGTAGAGCATCATCCAGTGGAATAGCTTGCAGAATAGAGCAGTTAAAACATATTAAGGTGGTTAGAAAGATGTTAGGGTTGAAGATGGAGAGATTATGGATCATTTTGTAATGGCATAGGTTTGAAGATGATCACTAAGACAGCTTAATAAGTTAGTAGAGAAGGTATATTTAGTGGAGTCAAAAACATTATCCAGTCAAGGATGGACCCATTATCTTTAGATTTACTAGATCCGGTTGGAAAGGGAGTAAGTTGTTTGAACCCATGTAAGTTGATGCTTGCTGCTGTAAAGTTAGACATAAAGTTTTGCTAGCAATATTAAGATCTTCTAATACTATGGTTTCATTAGAGACTTTGCTAGCAGTCCAGCAGAGAATGTCTTCCTGAATAGAGACATTATTTCCTGGGAGAATATATTAAACCAGGCTGAATAAGGAGAAAATCACATTTAGTTATTTGTCAGGTGCCAGAATCCACCATATCATCCATGCACTCAAGTGTCTCAACAACAGTTACTGTTATGACTCTGTCATAGTCCATGAAAGTGTGAATGACTTGAGATGTACCTCCATGGACTATATGAAGGGAAACATGATTGTGCTCACTGAATATGTGTCTCAGACAAGTATGTTCCTAGCCTTAAGCAGCATTCTACCATCTCCCATAATGATGCCTCAGTGCAAACAGAATATGAATGATTTTAACAATTGGCTTAGCTTCTGGTGTCATTCCAAGGGGATCCAGTACCTGACAGCCTGGTAAGACATGTTTAACAAACCATGATGCTTTTCCTGAGATGGCTTGCATGTGTCTCCCTTATGCTTTAGGCTCTTAGCAAAGGCTCTTGCCTACCCCTTTATGCCTTTTTTAGGCAACGCCATGAGATCAAAACTACCAACACAAACATTTCATCAAAATGCAAATTAAAGTTCATGCTGTTAAATGCTAGGAGTCTAAACATGAAACTGCACTCATTGCAAACATTCTTAACCCTGGAAGATGCTGACAATTTTACAGTCATAGAAACGTAGCTAAAAAATGCAGAGAGTACCCCAGCCATACAAGGTTACTCATCCTATCATACATTCAGATCACCAACAGTGGGCAGTAAAACAAAAGGAGGGGGAGTTGTTATATATATAAAAGACATACACACCTCCAGGCTGTCTACAGGCCCCCAAACTTTGACTCAAGAGGCCCACTCCACCTATCTGGAACTCTTTGAATCTATCAAGATTCAACCCTTTACCCTGATCCTGGGTGACTTTAACTATCCAACCATAGATTAGAACTACTCATGCCAAAATATAATGCCCATAGATTCTTTGATTTTGTCAATGCAAATGCCTTGGACCAGCTGGTCAACACCCCCACAAGAGGTAAAAATATCTTGGAATTGGTATTAACCAATATGAGTAACCACTGCAGCATCCCTACAGCGTCATCCTTCCTGATAATATCCAATCACAAAGTGGTCACTTTTAAAGTCACCATCTTCCCCAACATCCTGCAAGCTAGGGTCAAACAAAAAAAATTCTCCAAAGCTGATTACAACCTCTTGAGAGATGATATAACCAACTTCACAGCCCCTCCCCCTCCATAGGAACTGGTACATATGTCCAAACCTACACCAAAGTACTATATGAGCATTTATATAGCTGCATGAAATCAGGAATACATGACAGGACAAAATCATCCTCCTCATGGAAGAATAAACCTGTCTGGTGGACATTTGCAATAAATAAACTCTATAATAAAAGGAAAAAAAAATACTGTCCAGGACGAAGAAGGAGCAGCTGCCTAATTGGAAGCAATGTCTCCTTAGCCTGAAGAAGCAAATAAGAGCACTAGTGAATCCTCCAAAGCAAACTTCCAGACCAAACTGGCCACATCTACTAAAGACAGCTATAGGGCCTTCTTCACATATCTCTGCAATCTCAAAGGAAACACTCAGATCTGCTCAGAACTGGTGGTCAAGGACAACGCACACACAAACGCCATAGATATAGCCAACCTGCTGGCAGACAGGTTCAGTGAAAACTTTATCCCTCTATCCTCCCATCAGTAAATCAGGACATCCCCAGCACCTGCTATCCTCCCCTTATCTTTAAAGAGAAAGTCATCACTGCCCTCACAAAGGCAAAAAATACAGCCTCTGTGAGATTCAATAACATCCCAGGTGACATTCTACATGAATTCAGGCAGGAAACTGCAGCACCATTAGGCACCCAATTCAACCAAAGCCTGGCCAATGGCTTCATCCCAGCTGGCTAGAGGACAGCCACTGTCATTCCTTTGCACAAAGGGGAAGTGTCCACTGATCCAGGAAATTATAGACCCATCAGCCTAACTAGCCTGATCTGCAAGGTCATGGAGTGGATTATCATGGACCTCATTAACAAGGACATTGACAACCTCCAAACACTTGATCCAGCACAGTTTGGTTTCATCAAGGGGAGGTCATGCCTGTTAAATTTGGTCGACTTCTTTGAGACACTCACCAAAGTCATGGATGAGGGGAAGATGGTGCTCACCATCTACCTTGACCTGGCCAAAGCCTTCGATACTATTACCCACTTGGGTATAATAGATAAACTCTCTCAACTAGGCATCAATCTATATGTTACCATATGGGTAGCAAACTGATCCTCTGATAGAACTCACCTAGTCAAAATAGAAGAAGCCACCTCAAGCAGTAGACACGTAATGAGCACCCCTAGGATCAGTTTTGGGGCCTCTGTTGTTTGGGTTATACTTTTCTGAGGTGCTGACCAAAACCAGTGGACTTATGGCTGACCCAGTTTGCAGATGACTGCAAGTTGAGCACTGTCATCAATTCCCCTAGTGATGTGTGCATCCTCCAAATGGGTCTCACCCAAACAAATGACTGGTGCCAGAAACATGGCCTCAAACTGAATACCAAAAAATGCATAATCAGCCCCGTAGGGAAGAGTGACATCTCCACAAATTATCACATTAATAACAAGGTCCTAAGCATGCAATCAGTAGTGAGGGACTCCAGCACCCAGGTTGATAGCAAACTGATTTTTGACCACCATATTGCCTCCATTGTATGAAAAGCTTTCTACATGGCCCACCTTATTAGTAAGAGTACCTCATCCTGGGACAAGGAGGTCATAACATCCCTGTATTCTTCCCTTATAAGACCCATTATTGAGTACAATGCCCCCTTTGGTATGTACCTCAGAAAGCACATTCAGCAGATGGAGAGACCACAGAGGTTCCTCACCAGGCGAATCCAGGGCCTCAAACATCTATCCTACACTAATAGGCTAAAGGCCTGTCCATCTACTCAGTCTCATACAGACTCCTCAGAGGTGACCTCTGTCTAGCATACAAAGCAATATCAAACCTCACCTTGATGGGACTGCTGCATATCTGCAAATCAAGCTCCACTCGAGTAACCTGCAAGCCTGACCTCAACCTGGTCTGTTACATCAATAGGACTTGTTGACAGGACAGATATGTATCCCAGAGACTCCCCTTCTGTGGACTTGACTCCCTCTCCACGTCAAGCAGAGTACCTCATTAACCCTTTTTAAGTGCAACCTAGATAACTGGATGGGGAACAGAAAATACACCCCTGGGATTCCACCTGTATCCTTGCTGGACATGGGGAATTGGGTGCTAACTTGTCAGAACATGGGCTAAATTCTTGACTAGCTTTGTAAGGGCCTCAGGACTAATAGTCTAGTAACTTTCTATGATCCTATGACCCTAAACAATAATGTAAATATGTTTATGGTTATCTAATCAATGATGAGCAATGAGTTGTTCCATGCTATGGAATTTTGCTATTTTATTTATATAAAGAATACATATTTTAGCACATGATAGCACATCCACCTACCTTTCTTTGAGGTCTAATGGTCCTGATTATGTTATGGTCAGGGGGTGGTATTTCTGAGTTTTTATATGAGATTTTAACTGGGTTTCTATAACAGAGAGACTATCAGGTGAGTTATATGCTATCCATGCATGCAGTTTTGTTATTTTATTGCAAACACTATGGCTGTTTAAAGAGAAGTATTTCAGTTTGTGTGATTTTGGGATGGGTTTGTGGATAAAAGAAATAGGGATACCACTTATTGTTATTTTAAGGAAGAACAATTGAAATGAATATAGTTTTATTACTCATAAGCCACGGTGGTGCAGCGGTAGCGTTGTCGCCTCACAGCAAAAGGTACTCCCATTCGATTCTCGGCTGGAGTGCCTTCTGTGTGGAGTCTGCATGTCCTCCCCACAGTCAAGTGGCATTCAAAAGACATGCATAAATGGGCGTGCCTTCGTTGAAGGTTGGGCGTCGGGCTGGCAACTCAACACCGTAAAAATCTGCTGCCAATTATTAGCGGACTGGAGTTCCGCTGTGGCGACCCCTAACTGGGAAAAGCTGGAAGAAGAAGAAGATAGTTTTATTACTCATAATTTGAATGAATTGGATGGTACAGAGAAAGAGGAAAGTGGGGGGTGAATGAGTTTAAGATAAGGAAAGGAAAGATGTGAGAATTAGCATAAAGTAAGAGAGGGAAGAATGGTTGGGATTTGGGGGGAGGATGTGGAAACAAATTGAGTGCAAGTATGCAGAGGGTAAATGGAGCAGGTTTAACTGCCCCCCCCATGACTAGGGACACAAAAAAGAAAGAAAAAACTAAAAAGACCAGTGGCTGCTTCTAATGTTATTGGAAAAGAAAGAGTTGATGTTGCAGGACTCATGCAATGATTAACTTAGCAGAGTTAAATAAAATGTTTTCTGGGTGTTTAAAAAGTCAATAATTAAATCATTACATGCAGAAGGATCAGGTAAGTAGATACAGGCATGTTTGTTGCCATGTATGGGGGGGGGGGGTTACTCCAGGAAGCCCACAGAATCTCCTTATCTGAATTAATTTAGGTAGGATATGTTCTTTTGTTAAGTACTAGAGCAGAAATAATTGTTTGTAGAAATGTAAATAGACAACAAATCTGGAAACTGAAAGCAGCATGTGCATAACGTCTTTCTAACTATAATAAAATTGGAGGAATGGTAAAGTGATCATTCAAATAAGTTACTTTAAACCAATCCCAGACCTCCTTCTTGCCAAAAAATGATGCTCATTTGAATAGCAATACCAAACACATAAACTTTATTAAACAAGCTAGAACAGCCCAATTCTGTTTTCTTTTACACTGACATTATAGTAATTATAGTATTATGGGTAAAAAACTGACTCCTCTGCTTTGAATTACTGCTTTCCAGGTTACAGGTATATTTTTAAAGCTACCCCAACTGTCAAGACCAGTGCTCCATCATTTTTTATGCAAAACACATACCAGAAAATCTCCTAATATATTAATTGCCTTTATATTTAAATATCACAACAATAGCATTGCATATTTGACAAGAACACTAGCAACTGCTGCGGTAGCGTTGTCGCCTCACAGTAAGACACTGTCCGGTTCAATTCTCAGCTATAGCATCTTCTACATGGAGACATGCGTGAATGGGCGTACCTTTGTTGAAGGTTGTGCGTCAGGCCTGGCAAGCCGGTACGTAAAAATCAACTGCCAATCATTAGCGGACTGGAGTTCCGCTGTGGCGACCCCTGACCGGGAAAAGCCAAAAGACACAAACAAACTAGCAACTAAACTGGTCACCTATTGTTGCTGATCATAATCCTACCTTAGTAGCTTAAGACCCAAGGCAGTTCCAGCTTCAAATATAAAGGAAATACATTCCCAAATTCATCCATATCATTACAGCAACTCAAAAGCTTAGGGTTATAAATAAATGAAAAAGAATTCTACAAAATAAAAGATACATCTAGAAAATAATTCAAATTAATTCTCTGTACTGAAAACAAACAAATTATCAGCCAGATAGATAACTGAAAGCATACTCTGTATTAATCAAATCACATGACACATTAACCTTAGAAACATCAGTACAGGATACTATACCTAGCTGTTCAGGGATCCTCTTTCTGGAAAATGTCCTTAAGATATTCTCTAAACAGCCCATTCTCTCGCTCTCTCATTTTCTCTCTCTGTGTCTCACCAGGCAGACACCCCTACCTCATTAACCTAACCCTGCTACATAGATTCCCTATCCTACTGAGAAAAAAAAAGGAAAACCTAAATGATGAAATTCTGACACTCACCAGGCAGATGAACTGCAGCCATGGCACATTTCCTTATGCAGGGAGCTAAGATTTACTCCAGTCTGTTATCCACGATTTATGACTATCTAACAATATTCTGTCAACTCAATGAAGTCAAGCAAGAATAAGAGCCATACAACCCACTTAAGGTAAAATCCTAGAAAAAAAATAATATACACTCACTATACGAGTACATCCTCAATACACTATAACAAACTGTAAGTCTTCTAGCCTGCAAGAAGTACAGTGATAGCTTTTGTACACAATAACCAACAACATTTTACTCAGGATAGAGAAGGGCAGCTTAACAGATTCCATATTTATTACAATAAGCAATGGTTTGGATCACATGGATCACATACTGTCATATAAACCACTAATATCAAGAGGAATAAGTTCTCAAAGGCAGGCCATGACAATTACTGCAACTAACAGACTTCTAATTAGTAAACATTTTAAGGTGCAAGTAGAATCAACAACGTCTCCAATAATCCATCTCACCAAAGGAGTACCTCCTGTCACTATCCCTCATCTTAATCAAATTACCAACCAGCCATGCACTCATACCCATCATCCTCCATACCGATAACATGCTCAGCTACAGACATTCACAGTTAGTTATCAAGTCACAGTTAGAACCAGACTTATAATACCTTTTATCTTTTCTACAAAATCCCAAATTAATAGTAGGCACTGAACAAAGGAAACAGTGGCAGTGTTTTTTGGAACAAAGCAAAAAAAAAGAATGATTTAGTCTGAGAAGATTAGAATATTATGCAATGCTCATGAACCATTAGACATTAGTAAGCACTTCAAATATACTGGCATATAGTTAGAATAGCAAGTATACTTTCCATAACACTTAGAAATTGGTATAAAAATAAATATGCTTTGTTTCTGGATCCCATGCAAGTAAAATGGAAAGGGTGCCCCCTTTTCCCAACTAGAGCTTGATCAGCCAGTAGTCTCAACTGCCTCCAAAAATAGCTTCACAACCCTTTTTAAAATATTGTCAACTGCAGTCACATTTCATCACCCTAGCATAATGTAGAAAGCACTGCTGCTACTCATAAACACAAAATGGCTACCAGTTCAGAACTACAGTAAACTACTAGAGGGATCTCTCAACTACAAATAACTCATTTCAAACTCATTCCCACCAATAGCAAACTGACTCACTCAGTACTCCACCAACTGCAATCTAAGAACACTTTGCCACTTAATTCCTTCTCTCCAAATCCCCAGCACCATGCCTAATTCTGCTAAGAATGTTTTTTCCATAATTTTTTTCCCAGATATGCAGTCCCTACCAGCACAACTAAAATAATCTGAAAAATTCACTATACTCAACACCAACAACAACAAAATCTTTCTAAAGAAGCATTCTGCTCATGTTTTGAACATAAATGAGTAACATAAATCAATGGACTCTAAATACACAACTTAGCCTAGCCATGGGCAATAATAAACTCCTCTTCCAGTTCACAAACTCCTACTTTTTCTCCACCTTTTCTCCTCTTTCCTCCCCTTTACACTAAACTCATCTAATTATGACCTTCGTTATACTACAAATTTCCCTTTTCTCGCCTCCTTCCCCTACTATAACACAGCCCATCTTTTTGTCAACTCTTCCTGTCTGTTCTACTGATCTGTGTCCTAACCAACTCTCCTTTGCTAAGTGCGTGTCTGCCCTCTGTTTTCCAACATGCACAAAATCTAGTTGAACATAATGTAGATACATTAATACAATAAAAGGTCTGAAAAATTGTACTAGAATTTAGATCATGCATATTTTTAGCTGTAGTGACTGATAACCAGTTCACTATCTTTATTGTTTCCTTATGCATTTTTGTTGCTTCTCATATATAACAATTGTTCTGTTTTCCTTTGTATTCGGTTAACAATGTTAAACTAATTAATAAATAAATGCATACATAAATTACTTGTTTATATAACATTTATGTCTTCTGTGGGTTTATGCTTGTTTGAGTAAACATCCCAAAAGATAATATATAAAATACATACTTTCTGATTCTCAGATAATGAGAAAAAGTGCCACCACATAAGACTGCAAACGTATTTTTGTAAAAATGCACTTTATTTTCCTAACTCTCATCATAACTTTTTATCAAACACTCCCTTTCTTGCAATTTTCATTCATATGTGCTCTTCTATAAAGCCACATTCTCATATATAAACACTAGTATTAGATCTTCCTGCCAAGTCCTTCTCAAGTACCAAACGTCTCCTGATTTTCCTTATTAACTGTGTGACATACTGGAAGATTTGTAAGGTGTCTTTACATTTTAAATTTACTTAGGTAGGGAGTATGATCTCAGAGTTGGTATATATATAATTAGTGGGGGGAATTCGATAAACAGCATTTCTGATGAAATGCTATTTGTTGAACTGACCATTCAATGAAGTGATATGGACCCCTGCTAAATTCTGTGCATACTTTGTATTAAGAGCTTTTGTCTTAACAAGACTTCTTTAGAATATAAGGTACAATTTAATTCCTGCTGTTTAAATAACCTCATCATCACATGACTGTATTTACTCAAATGTAGTAGGAAGGTTGGGGTGTTTTAAACTATGTGACAATTAAAGTTATATCTAGATCTATTCAGTCTTTTGATAATTGTGATATTTTCATTGTTAGAGTATCCGAGGGAAGGTATAAATGGGATGTAACCCTATTCCATTGGCCTCCTAAATTTAAAAGTGGATTGTGACTTCAGGCTTTAAAAATAAACATGGCATCATAGCAGGTGATATAATTGCTGCACATGTTGATTGGAGTTTCCCTTCTAACTCAGCAATAATAATATAATTATAATAATATAGCTGAAGGCAGTTCGCTGTGCAACAACATTCAAGTGGTAACAGATCTATCTAAGAAGAAAAGACCTTAAATGTAATTTAGGTCATTAATACATTACACATTATTAACTGCAACACTGATTGTGAGCTAGGTTCTTCTGATCATTGCTGTGCATCTTGTGAGTTTAAGCTATCTGCTGTTGGTATTGCTCATTAAGGATTACTGTCCAGGAAATATTGCACCTCTGATTTTGTAGCCATTAATTGAAAAATCAGGACATAGAATTGGCAGATAATAATGAATGACCTAAGTACTGATGGATGATGGGAAATTTTCTAAAGGTTTATTAATAATTTAATTGATAATTTGTCCAAATGGAATCTCTCAAAACTAAGCTCAAAGGATTTCTCCCTTGGCGAACATATATTTATATTATACTGTATTTCATTTTATTATTAATGTTGTTATGTGGAGATTTTCTCCCCAGGGCTCCACTGAAAAAGGGTTTTGCCCAGTTGGACCATCCCAGTTAACAAATGTCAAATAAATTAATAGATAAATTAACTGGCAATAATTTTACTAAAGACAGTAGGTTGTCAAGAGTTCTTTGAATAACTTTACAATATTTATTTCCTTATATTATTAGGCAAACACTTTTAAATATCTCTAACATTTTCACTTTGCTGTTTATTTTTGCTATCAGGTTCCAACCCTTGTTGTTGTGTCTTTTGGCTTTGCCCGGTTAGGGGTCGCCACAGCGGAACTCTGGTCTGCTAATGACTGGCAGTTAATTTTTACATGCTGATTTGCAGCCCTGATGCACAACCTTCAATGAAGGTACGCCCATTCACGCATGTCTCCACGCAGAGGACTCTCTAGCTGAGAATCGAACCGGACAGCATCTTTATCAGGTTCTAACCCTAGTTCTAACCCTAGATTTAAAATATTTTCATGTCATTTATAACACACCTTACCAGTTTGTCAGCATTAAAGGTCCAATTATAAAAGCACACAGCTTCTTGCAGAAGTTATCCCAGATTTAGCCAACATTTCTTTAAGCAATAACCCATGCCTGGGTGTGGGTAATGCTGTATTTACCCATGGTTGGTGTGGTTTGGTCACGAGGGCAAAGCCAGGGTGACCGAACAAAGACAACCGTGGGTAAATCCAGCATTACCCACACCCAGAAGTGAGTTATTGCTATTATACAATGACATTATTTAAGAAAAAAATACTTACTTTTCTTAAATAATGTCCTTGTATAATGGCACCGTGCTGTCTTTCCATCTCTGGCTATCTCCTCCTTGCCCTATCTGATGTACTGCGCATGCATTTGGAACTTGTGTTCCCACACATAGCCCATACATCAGTGCTCGGGAAAGTAAGCAATGAGTAAAAGAAGATCTCCATTGCTCTGCTTTTTTTTTGTTTTGAAAAAAAGCCCTTAAAATTAAAGAATATATCAACAGAAAAAAGTCTGGGCAACCGGACCTTTTTCCGTTGTATATTCTCGATGGGCATTCTGGTTGGGCTGGCCAATCAGCGTGCTCATTTTACGATGTTAATGGCCAGTCATTGTATAATTCTTATGTTTGTCATAGTCTGTGTAATCAGTTCTTTACATGTCCAGACACATTTTAATTTTTTTTCTGTCAGTTGGAATAACAGGATTTTTTGTTTATTTTGACTTTTCTTAATTTTTTGAAGAGCTTATTAATCAAAAGTCATCAAGTAGAATTCCAGGCTACTGTTTTTGTCCAGTTTTTTAATGGCAGTCACATTTATGCTGTGATTATGATGCTAGCTAGTCCAACCAACTGCTGTTGCAAATATACTAGATTATGGTTGATCCCTACCTTACAACCTTACCCTCCACAGAGAACTTAATAGCTCTTCAAAGGTTGCAGTTTGAAAGAAGCATGCCAGAAAACAACATGGAACAACCACATGCAGCATGCATGCATGCATGACACATCTTTGGTTAACTCTTCAGGGAAATAGTAGCCCAAATAGTTTATACACTATGCAGCACAGACATAGCAAGAAACAGTATATCGCATGCCTTTGGCCAACTGCACATGCACTCACTCACTACCAGTGTAAGTCCAAGGAAACTTCAGTGGCAACAGTTATATAAAAACAAACTCTTTCATTAAACTAAAGGGGCAAGTAGAGAGCTAATTATGTCAAACAAATAAACTTTGAGGCTAAGATGGCCTTCCAGGTGAAAGATAACGATAAGACCTTCAGCTATGTCAGAATTCTCAACGTCAGCACACAGAAATGTGTTGAACTGGTGGTTAACGGTGCTACGCCCTGGATCAAATAATCCATAGTCCCACCGCAGGCTCCAATATCCTAGACCTGGTCATTGCCAACATGGGAAATCGATGCTCTACACCTATGGTCACCCCCTTGCTAGTCAGGTCTGACCATAAGCTAATCACCCTTAACATCCACATCCCACCCCCACCCCCCAGTAAGGAAACCTCAATAAAAAAACTTCTCCAAAGCCAACTTCATGCTTCTCAAGTCAGAAGTGACAAACTTCATGACACCCATGCAGACGGGAACTGAAGGTTCGACTGCTGAATCCTACACTAAGGCACTGTACGAACACATCCACTCATGCATGAATTGTGCCATCCCAAATAGAAACAAGATGCTCTCCTCCAAATAAGGAAGCCAATCTGGTGGTCCCCTGCCATAAACAAACTTTACAACAAAAGGAAGAAACTGTTGCAGAAAAGAGGAAAATCCCAGGATGCAAAAAACTCCCTTACCAGCCCCAGTTAGAAGCTGAGATCCCTCATAAAATCCGCCAAAGCTAGTTACGAAAATAAAATTGCTAAAGATTCCAAAGACAACCACAAGGCATTCTATCTATAACTATGTCAAGAATCTAAATGGCAGTGCCCAGATCTGCTCTGAGCTACAACAGAATGGCATTAAATATACTGATCCCAAGGATGTTGCTAATATCCTGGCAGATCAATTCAGTGCCAACTTCACCCCTCTCTTACCCCCTAAATGGCCCATCTCAATACTGGAAGATTGCCAAATTCTGGTAATAATGGCCACACAGGTAAAAAATGCACTCTCTAAAGCTAAGAATACAGCATCCATGGGACCAGATGACATCCTGGGCTGTGTATTACATGAACTACAAAATGAAATGGCACCTCACCTAAGTGTCATCTTTAATCATAGCCTCACCTCAGGCTTCATGCCCACTGAGTGGCACACAGCTACAGTTATCCCACTCCACAAGGGGGGATCCACCTTGGATCCTGGGAATTACAGCTCCATCAGTCTGATGAGCTTGATCTGCAAGGCCATGGAACTTATTATCATGGAACTTATAAACAAAGACATTGACAACCTTCAAACACTGGACTCCACCCAGTTTGGGTTTGTGAAAGGCTGATCTTGTCTCCTGAACCTGACTGACTTCTTTGAATCAGTCTCCAGAGCCGTGGACAAGGGTAAGGCAGTTCACACAACCTATCTAGACCTCACCAAGGCCTTTGACACCATCCCCCACTCTGGAATCATAGATAGACTTACTAAGCTGGGCATTAATCCCTACGTCACTCGATGGGTTGCCAACTAGCTTACTGACAAAACCCACACTGTAAAAGTAGTCGACTCCAAATCCAGGTCCAGACAAGTGACAAGTGGAGTACCTCAGGGTTCAGTCCTGGGACTGCTCTTGTTTGGCATCTACTTCTCTGAAGTACAGGCCAACACTAAGGGACTCTGGCTAACAAAGTTCGCAGATAACTGCAAACTGGGAGCCATTATTGAATCCCTAAATGATGTGTATACTCTATAAAAGGGCCTTACAGAAACAGATGCTTGGTGCCAGAGCCATGGGCTTAAGCTCAATGCCAAGAAATGTATAGTTATCCCTTTTGGGAAAAAACATATACCCATGAATTACCACATAGGTGGCAGTACACTAAACACCGAAAGTGTGATAAGAGACTTAGGGACACAGGTGGACAGTGGTCTCACCTTTGATAACCACATCACCACAACAGTCAGGAAATCCTTCTATGTGGCACACTTCATCATGAAAGACTTTTCATCCAGAAAAAAGGAGGTCATTGTCCCACTGTACTCATCCCTCATTAGACCCATTATAGAATACAATGCCCCGTTTGGTATGTACCTCTCAAGATATCTGCAACAACTGGAAAGGCCACAGAAATACCTCACTAAAAGAATCACAGGTCTAAAGCAGATGCCCTATGCTGGAAACCTTAAAAAACTCCAGCTATACTCTGATGCATATCGTGTACTCAGAGGCGATTTCTGCTTAACATCCAAGGCCATGTCAAACCCAAAGCTGTTGGACATGCTATACTTAAAGAAATCCCAATTCCTCAGTGCCACATGCTCCAGGGATCTAAACCTTGTCATCACAATAAAACATGCTGGAGGGATAGGTTCCTGACCCAGAGACTCCCCAGACTCTGGAATAGACTGCCCATACATGTCAAGCAGAGAGCCTCTTTGGCCCTCTTCAAAAGGAACCTTGATGACTGGATGGGAGAAAGGAAATTCACCCTGGGGATAATGTCAGTTGCCCTGCTAGACAGGGGTCCAGCGAATTAAATAGTGTGGGAAGAAATAGCCAGGAAATTGTTATGGCTAGGCTTGTATAGGCCCTAGGGCCGATAGCCTAGTACCAACCTATGAACCTATGAACATTCAATGAGCCTGGCAACATAGTGAATCTGTTAGCTGACAAATTCAGTTCCAACCTTACCCCTTTCTCACCCCAACCATCCTCCAAGAAATATCTTCAAACATAGCTCCTCCAGCTATAACTAGGGAGCATGAATTGGCTGCACTCATTAAAGACAAGACCACAGCCTCAGTGGGCCTCAATAACATCCTATGATGCCTCCTGAACAGTTTAAAATATGACTTATCAGGATCCCTAGTGTCACTATTTAACAACAGTCTCAAAACAGGCTATGTGCCATGACAATGGAGGACTGCAACAGTCAACACCATCCAACAGGAATGACCTTCAAACAATCCTGGAAACTATAGACACATTAGTCTGATTAGTATGATTTGCTAAACCATGGAAAGAATTATCATGGAAATTATCAACCAGGAAACAGGAGACCTCCAGACACTGGATACATCCCAGTTTGGTTTTGTCAGAGGAAAATCATGCTTACTGACCCTGGTGAACTTCTTTGAAAATGTCACTAAGGCAATAGAAGAGAGGAAAGTAGTGCATACTGCCTACCTAGATCTGGCTAAAACATTTGATACAATACTCCACTCCGGCATTATCGGCAAACATATGGAACTAGGCATAAACCCTTTTATAACACACTGGACAGCTCACTGGTTCATGGATAGAGCCCAAGAGGGTAAGATTGGTAAGACCACCAACACAAAGTGGTCAGTCATCAGTGGATTCCCTCAGGGCTCTGTGCTGGGCCAAGTCATCTTTGGTATCTACTTCTCTGAGGTTATGACTAGTGAGAAAGGCCACTGACAAACCATGTTCACAGATAATTTTATACTGGGAGCTGAATCCCCTAAGATAAAAAAAAAACTTCAGGAAAGTATAACACAGACAATCACTTGGTGCTAAATCTGTGTCTTAAAACTCAGTGTCAAGAAATGCATTATAGTACATTTTGGGAAGTAAGCCATCTTGGCTAGCTATGTCATCAATAAAACACCCTTAAAAACTGATTCACTGGTAAGGGATATAGTAACTCATGTAGATAGTCACCTAACTTTCAATCAACATGTGTTCACGGTAGTAAGAAAATCCTTTTATGTAGCTCAACTTGCAAGTACAAGCATGATATCTATGTCAAGAGAAATCACCATGCCACTGTACTCAGCCCTAGTTAGTCCCATGGTAGAATATAATGCCCCCTTTGGTATGTATCTGTCCAGACACATTCAGCAACTGGAATGTTCATAAAGATTCCTTACAAAAAAATACAGTGAATAATTAAAATCCCCTGTGCAGGTCACCTCAAAGCCTGGTTTCTTTACTTGATATCTTACAGATTTCTGAGAGGTGATCTTTTCCTGGCATACAAAGCACCCTGGACCCTGTCTTGATAAATCTTTTGCACATATGGAAAACAAATAGCATCAGAACTACTAGATTAAAAGACTTACATTTTGCTTGTGACATAAATAGGACATGTTGGAGAGACAGATATATACTTCTCAGAGAATTCTCATTCTCTGGAACAGGCTTACCAGCCATGTGGAGCAGGGTTCCTCCATAAACCTTTTTAAGTGCAATGTGGACTAGTCGATGGGTAATTGGAAATTCACACCTGGTCTGGCTCTTATGTCTCTGGTAAACACAGGTAGTCAGTAAGTCACCCTCTTATAAATCAAATTTGCCGGTGACATTTGGGTTGCACAGCTAGGATTATAAGGACGCTAGTGTTTAGGCTAGTATACACCAATGACCTTCTTTATCCTTTAAGGCCACAAGGGAAATCAAAATAACAACTTTTTTTACTTTAGAAAAATGCAATGAAGACAGTGTTTTAGTATTCCCATCTCACACACACACACACACACACACACACACACACACACACACACACACACACACACACAAAAAAATGGTCTATATTATATACTCGAAGTTTCAAAACTTCAAACCTTATATGATCGACACCATATGAGCGAAGTTTGAAACATCAAATATATAATAAAAATAAAAAAAAAGAAAAACTTACCTAAATGCTCTGAGCAGGGAGGCAAGCCCCTGCACCCCCCACACCCCCACTACTTAAATATACCAACTCTGAGATTGCACTTCAGTACAGAAAAGGGAAATCTTCCCATTCTGCACCATACGGAGAGATTTGTTTTTAATCTTCGAACTTGTACAAGTTCGATCATATGGTGTCGACCATGTGACATTCGAACTTTTGCAAGTTCAAGGTTATAATAGGAACCCAAAAGAAATATGTATACACACATTCACAAACACATACACACACGCACACACACGCACATGCGCACACACACACACACACACACACACACACACACACACACACACACACACACACACACACACACACACACACACACACACACACACACACACACACACACACACACACACACACACACGCACGCACACTTTTATAGATAGATATAGAGTTGCACAGCCCTTCCAGTAAATAGGCTATTGTTAGAATTCCTTGGCCTTAGGCCACCTCACACAGGCCCTTAATCCTGTTCTGTACTGTCAAGCTCCATTCCTTCAGTGTATTCAGGTGTACTCCTACTTATCCTTTTATATTTCCTCTGGTTTGCTACTTGTGGGCTAACACTTTCTGTACAGTAGTAATACACATTTACAGCCTATTTAACTAATATTGACAAGTTTCTGAATAAACTTGTATGGGAATTTTCCATATACATTTCATTTTAAAGACACACTACACATTTTCTATAGTCAAGATGTTAGAATAGGGATTTCTGAAAGACTTTTATGTGCAATTACATTTAGACAGAAAACAAGGGGCTGATAGAAAACAAATCCTGAGGACACAGCTTAGTTTCCCATTTCCTGGCAAGACATACTCAGGCAGAAACAAGGTTCATATTTAAGTAAACACCACACTGAAACAGTTTTTACACCATCCTAAAAAGCCTCAAAATATAGGGCTCATAGATAACAAAATTTTGAGAATACAGACAATTTTCCCTATTTCCTGACAAGAAGTACGAAAATACGTACATTTAGAGAGAGACTGAGCTTTACCTCTATACCCATTTGCATTACTATTTTAAAGAGTGAGGATGGCAGGATTAAGTACTCTTGTTCGAACTTGTGATGACTCATATCCAGAAGACCCCATATTCCCATCCCACACTCCTGATTTAGCCCCTTCTAGCAAATATATTTTACAAAGGCATATTGCACAGTGGCCACTTCTTGTGCTCCTCAAAGTCTGCTGCTAGCTATTCAGTAACTATCATGGCCATTGTATTCCAAATGAAGGCTAAAAAATAACTATCGTCATGGCTCCAACTTTTTCCAGACCTAAAATAGTAGAACAGTAAACATAAACACACAACAAATGAAACTCAGCAAATACCCTTAGGCATCTGAAGCAATTACATCTCCAAGGCATTTTAACTTTGATTTAATGTGTCTTTCGGCTTTTCCCAGTTAGGGGTCGCCACAGCAGAACTCCGGTCCACTAATGATTGGTAGTTGATTTTTACATGCTGAGTTACCAGCCCTGACGCACAACTTTCAACGAAGGTATGCCCATTCACGCTTATCTCCATGCAGAAGACACTCTAGCTGAGAATTGAACCGGACAGTGTCTCACTGTGAGGCGACAACGCTACCGCAGCACCACCATCATTCCATTTCTGAATTAATTTGAATCATTAACACTGAATACACTAGGAACAGAGTTGACTACTTTCTCATCACTGAAAAAAATCTGACTGGAATCTCCACACTAAATTAGTTTTGGAGATTGTAAGGCAGGAAGCATTCTTCCCTGTGTCCCATGACCTACACAAACCCTCCCCACACTCTGAATCCTGAATAAAAACATTTGTAATTCAGGAGTGCCATATTTGTTTCTTTCTGTCCTCCCCTTTAAGATCCCAGCTAGCCAGATCCCCTCCATCCATTCATCCCCAAACACTAATGTGATTTATTTTGCTCCATGATGCTGCTAAGTTAACCAAATGGTGATATAATATACAACATAAAAAATGCACTTGAAAACATAAAGGTTTAAAACAGGTTTACATATTTAGTGCAGTATGCAAACATGCTACTGTCATTGCACTATAACTAAGAAGCTAATCACATGGATTTAGCATTTGTATAATTTGCAGAGAAACAGCAAAATTTACTGCCATATTGTTTGTTTATATATTTTTTGTAAACTTCAGATAGTTTCTGATGTAGACAATGGCTATTTTAAAAAGTTAAACTAAAGACATGTTATAGCAGAGAAAAACAACAATTTATAAAATTTGCTTTTCTAAAAAGTCAAAGGCATGTTACAGCTATGAAACACCAGTTTCCTGTATGCTTATGTACATACTTTTTTGCTGCCATATTGTTGTAATATGCTGATTTAATAAGACATCTTATAGTAGTGAAACTAAACTTTTCTGTAATATTGTTTTCAATACATTCCACAACTTATTAATCATTCTGTAGTAAACGGTGGTCATTTTACTAAGCTGAGCTAAAGACATGATTTTGCAGTAGCTATATAGTTTCTGAGAATGCCACAGCTCCACGTCCACTAAAATGTGATAGCACTTTATTTTCTGTATATGCTGCATTATTTATTTGCATATTGGTGAAATTCCTCTATCCCTTTGATTGTATCCATGTGGCACCTAGATGAAATGCATGATACTACACTAGTGGGAGAGTGAGTAGCAATGACCATCCCCCTCTGCCTGTTTGTGTCATATGTAACCAACAGGCGTCTCTTCTACTACACTGATCATTGCAATTAAGCTGTGGTAATCTTAATTGCGGCAGTTGCAAGGTCTAATCATTACTTGCAACCCTGTAACATAAATCGTACCACTGACTTAAAGAATGGCATTTAAGCAGCCACGACTGAGGTCACAGCTGCTTAAATAATTATAATGACTGCTTGCAGGGATCATCTAGTACCATCTCTGCAGTAAGGATTTTATGGATTAACAGCTTGCACCAGGAGCAACCACCCCCTCCAAATTTTCTCCATGACAGCTATGGCTTTAGCATCAATTTAGGAGTGAGCTTAGGGAACAACATTACTTGCTTTTGGTGATGATATCTAAACAAATAAACCACACTGCCAAACTATAGCTTGTTAGCATTTATGCTAAACTCCCACTCTCAACATAAAAACAAATACATGTGCCAGCACTATACAAGAGCTAAAGAACAAGGCAGAGAAAGATGATAATATTGCTTATTTATATAGTTACAGAGAAAGAGAAATGCACTTCCAGCCAAAGCCTATGTCATTAATAATATTTTGCATACACTCTATGCTATAGTGTAAACACACTACGATAGTAAAGCATGTACAGATGATGTTCATGTACAAAACATGAACTTTATTTTAGAATGTTCACTGTAAATAAACTGCACTTGAACTTATGAAACTGTCTCTAGTGGGTGTCACTTGTGACACTGGTGTTTTTTCTGGGTATGTATCACTTCACCTAAAACTCATTTCACCTAAACTCATTTCACCAAGACCATATCACCTAAAATTCATTTCATCTAAAACTCGTTTCACCTAAAACTTATTTCATTGACAAGTAGTACAATAAGGCAAATCAAAGGTATATGCCCTTTTTCCCATTGTAGTGCGATCCTGGTGTTAGTATATATAGTAATAGGGGTGTGGGTGGCACAGCCCCCCACATAGTTGGCTTTTATCAAACAATATAATACAAATCCAGACAACATAAAACCAAAATAGGTGGGGGGCTACACCACCCTTGCCCTCCACACCCCCCAACTATATATACTAACACCAGGATCGCACTACAGTGGGAAAAAGAACATATACCATTGATTTGCCTTATGTACTACTTGTCAGTGAAATGAGTTTTAGGTTAGGTAATTTGGTTTAGGTGAATTGAGTTTAGGTGAAATGAGTTTTAGATGAAGTGATATGTACCCATTTTTTCCAGGCTCAGCGGGTTAAATTGCACCAATCTACAATGTTCTTTCCATTCCTATTTTCTGGATTGCAAGTGTAAAACCATTTTTTTAGTTAAGTACCACAACTAAGATAGAATTGTTACTATTTGTTCATGTTTACATCATCTGGAAATAGAATGGAGGGGGTAGGGGTTGTCCTGTGTGCATACTGCTAAACTTTGCAAAACGTGGAACAACTTATGGAGATTCTGGTGCAAAGCAACACAGAATTTGAATCAATATGTGATGGCTTTTTGTGAGAAAAGTGAGGTTATGGATGTGGATGTGAATGTCTGAAACTATAACTATCCCTAAAAAATATCCCTGCAGTTAAGAAAGATAACAATAAACATTCCTTGCTGTTTTTGAGAGGTATGTCACTCAGCAGAACTATGGTTATTAGGCCTGAGGAAGAATATATGGTCTATATAGTCATAGAAAATACTTATTTATTGGACTTTCAAAAACTAAAAAAGGAACTGCTTGCTAGGGTTGGGAACAGACATTTTATCTACTCCTATTTAGTATGTACACACATATTTTCATGCTTGAATTACATAATTCTTGAAATCCTCCCATCAGATATAATTTTGAAACTAATGATTACACTAAAAACCCAATTACATGACCAACATACTGATGACACCAATGCGTTAATAGAAAGTGATGCCATATATTACATCTTAATTTTTTAAAAGCGGAAGAGTACAAAGGATTGGTCCAGAGAAAATAACTTTAGATAGCAGGTTTAGGAGACTGTCTCTCTGATACCCTCCCAATGGGAGGAATAAAGACATTTTGTTGAAGTTTCAGGTAGTTTATTCAGTTAAGCTGAAGAATAAAGAAGCATTTTTGAAGTTTCAAGTAGTTTATTCAGTTAAGTATGTAGATGAACAATTGTTCTTGTTCCCCCCACATGGAGGACATCAAAGAAAAAGAGTATCCTGGATCTGCTAGCTAAAGTGATTTTATCTGGATTAATCCTTTGAACTCTTGTTTCTTGTTAGTCCTGTCACCCTCTAGGTCACAAATGGGGTACCAGATGTCTGGATTACCTCAGTATTTAAAAGCAAAGATAAATGACTCTGAGGTAGATTTTATCGCACTTATATTCAATAAAGTCTGCAGATTTTGTACTCATTTTAATACTATGCTGATATGTTTGCATCACTTGTGTTACTCTTTTTAAAACTTGTGTTTTGGAGTAGGACCTCAGAATCCTGATGAAAGTGGGATAATGTATGCATTATTTGATTTTTAGATTGTATGATAATTAGGTACCAAGATCTTTGGCTAGATTCACATACTTTTTTTAAACAATTTTTTATTAATTTTTTTTACAATACAAAATCAATTACAGAAATACAACAGAGAAATTGTGTGTTGTTACAAAAATATAAAAATAAAATTAACAGCAACTAAAGTATTTACATCAGTGTCTATTAGAAACAATTTAACAAGCCACTATAAAACAAATAATGATATCTTTCAGTAATGTGTGAGTTCTTATTTAATAAAGTTTTTAAGTTGGACCACAGATTATATGAAAATAATGTTCTAATAGTTCATGATTTAATAGTGGTCAGTTCTAATTGACATATTTCAGCAAGAACACTTGAATTCTGTGAATAAAGAGGGAGATTCAGATTTCCAATTTCTGGTTATAACTTTTCTAGCTACTGTCATAACAGACCATAATAAAGGATGCTTAATTCTTGTGATACATTTAGGAATCCGAGTATTAAACAAAATCAAACATTTAGATAAAGCAAATTTATCTGAGAAAAGAGCTTGAAGAAAATTATTATTTTTTTTCCCAGTGTTGCTTTAGAGATATACAGTATTAGAACATATGTGACCAATCTGCTTTGGTTTCTGTTTTGCATTTCCAACACAATATCCTTTCCTTGCTGACCAATTCCAACTTTTGGGGTGTATAAAAAGCTCTATTCATAACTTTCCATGAGTATAATCATCAGCTAAGAGAAGATGTAGTCTGCCTAGATGATTCCAAGATTACCTTTTATCATCATCAGAAAGTGAAGTATTATTAGTTGAGATTAAGTAATCCCAGTAATTATCCAATATACTTTTTGTTTCATTGTTGATTATTCTATATATTATTGAAAGCTTATATTCATTGAATGAATCTTGGTGAGTAAGCATGATTAAGAAATGTATTCGTTTATGAGCTGGTATTCTTTAACCTAGTGGAATTGAGCTGATTTTGTTGGCAATGAATTGTCTATATGGTTGAAGTTGTAGCCATGAGTTTCTATTTAAGTCACATTTTATTATTACATAATTTAAAGAGATTAATTTATCCCCTTCTAGGAAATGAGACCAAAAAGTAAGGTTCTTGTCTTTCTGCAAGATTATATCAAAAAAAGTAGAGGTGGAAATAATATTCTTTGTGTAGGCAATAGGAAACTAAAGTAAATATCCAATGTTTATAAGTCATATTTTTATATATGAAATTTAAGAAGTCCTTTAATAAAAGTTTCATATCGTAGGGGAAGTTGCTTGGAAGCTTATTCAGCAGAAAATATTTTTTTAAATCCAAATAAATGGATTATTCAATATTAGGTGTTTATTAGAGCTAGACCTTTCATTGATATTAAAGCAGAGAACTTCTTGAAATTGTTTCCATCTGTCTGAACAATATTCATTGGTTAACAAAGAGAAAGTCTTGATCACAGATGACATAGAATATAATTCTATATCAGGCAAACCTATCCCTCCTAAAAAACAATCTCTCATATGATGTGTAAGAGCTACTCTGGGTTTCTTTGGGCACCACAAAAACCTCAGAATCATTTAGATTAATTCTTTTATCAGTGTTTTGGTGGCATTAATGATGTTGGTTGTATAATATAGAGTATCTTAGGTAAAATGGTCATTTTATTAATTGAAAGTTTTTTGTCCATTGTAAATACGAGTTGTTTCCATTTAGTTATAAGATTTGTCATGGAGCATATACCATTGTTATAATTTAATCTTATTATATCATTTATATTATTAGCTAATATAATTCCTAAATACATTAAATGATCTGGTTTAACCAAATATTTAATACATTTCTGATCCCAAAATTAGTATTTGAATTAGTGGAAAATATTTTTGTTTTATTGTTTTTGGAAATTAGGCAATATTTCATTTGAAAATATTCCATAACATCAAAGATAGCTTGTAAAGTTTCATTTGTTCCCTTAATGGTAAGGAGAATGTCATCAGCAAATAGTTGTACTTTGGAGGTTACTTCAGAATTCAAACTGAAACCCACAATATCAGAATTCATCCTTATATAATTAGCTAGGGGTTCCATTATAAGAGTAAAAAGCAAAGGAGAAAAGGGACATTCTTGTTTAGTTTCTTTATATATCATGTGTTTTGACAGCTATAAAAAACATTCTTTATATATGCCTGACATCAATTATAAAGGTGTGTTATAAGATGTATGAATTTATTGGAGAAGGTTAATGTTTCTAGCATATAAAAGAGATAATCCCAATTAACTGAGTCAATATCAGAGTTTATATCCAAACTTAGTAAGGTTAAATTTTTCCTAGAGTTGACAGCATGGTCTATTATTGTTAGTACTCTTTTAATACTGTCATACGTATTTCTATTTGAAATAAATGCTGTTTGGTCTTCATCAACTAGAAATGGAAGGAATTTGTTCAAGCTATTAGCATAACTTGACATAAGTATGTTATAGTCTATATTCAATAATGAGATTGGTCTATATGAGGAGCACCAAGAGGGATCTTAATCTGTCTTCAATATGGGCAAGATAAGGGTGTTTTTCCAAGAGGGAAGAACATTAAATAGATCTTGCCACTGAGAAAAAAACTTGATGTAGTAAAGTTAATGCTTATTTTTGTAGTAATTTATAGATTTCTGGAATAATTCCATTATTACCTGGGGCCTTGTTATGTTTTAAAGCATTAATTTGATATTTGATTTCTGACATTGAAATTGTTTTATCTAGGGCATTAATCTGTTTTTTTTCTGTTAATTTGATCTTAGTATATTTCTTAATAAAAGAACTTACAAATTATTTAGAGTCTACTGTAGTTTAGCTCTGACTAATTTTGTTAAAATAATCTCCAAATTTCATTAGTATATCTCCTAATTCAGTGAGTTACCTTTTTTATCCGAATAGATCTCTTTTAAAATGATAATGTTTACTAAGCCTCTTGGTTTTGATGGCTAGTTTATTTAATGGCTTAGCATTAGTGGAAAACTTTATGAATTTAAACCTAAGTTAATCTTGGTCTTATGATTCAAAATTTCTAAGTATTTACTATTCAAAGTATTTGTTTCTTCAACCATACTGGATTTGTTTATTTGAATATGTAGTTTTAGTTTACCAATTTCTCTTGAAGAGTATTTAATTCCTTATCACAATTTTTTTATTAATGTAGCAACTTTTTATTTTCCCATAAATTTAGGCTTTTAAAGCATCCCATACATAAATATCAGATGTGCCCTCAGTACTATTATGACTAATAAAATGTTTTGTTTCAGAAGTGATTAAATCTTTAAAGTCTGATAGAGTAGTTAAGTAGGCTGGAATTCTTTTAATTTGAGTACAGTAGTTTGAACTGATTAATAGTTCAAAATATATAGAATTATGATTTGATAATGGGTACAAATGTACTTTAACTTACAAAAATGGTTTGAGGATAAAGTTGAGTGTAATAAAATACAGCTGTAAATAAAAGCATGATATTAGAAACCACATGTTGGCTCTGTGCCACTAATCATTTACCATATGTAAGGTATTGATAAATGTAAATGAAGTGAAGGGAAGGATCTGATGGATGTGGGAGCATGGCCACACTAATTAAGTTACCATGTATAGACATAAAAATGACAAGAATAATTTAAAAATAATATGTGTTAAAGCAGACAGGAAGGAGTATCCTATAAAGGATGTAAAATTCAGATTTAATTTAGAAAAGTACTTTATCTTGTAGCTTTAGTACTTAATGTAATACATAGGATTGGATTCCATAAAGTTCATGGATTCCGGTGCATTACACTGATAGCAGCAGTAAACTTGAGGTTATTATAACATTGTAATATACAAATGCACCACAACAAACTCAAGAGTAGCTCAACACACAATGGAATATCTCAGTAGCAATGGCACACTAAACAAATCTGCAAGTAATCAGTAATGAAAAATGGGTGTCAAAGTGCATTATACATTAAAGTTGGAAAAAATTATCACTGTTTAAGCATCCTGTTAGTTTTATATATATATATATATATAGAGAGAGAGAGAGAGAGAGAGAGAGAGAGAGAGAGAGAGAGAGAGAGAGAGAGAGAGAGAGAGAGAGAGAGAGAGAGAAAACATAATCTATCCATTAAGGTTAAGGAGAACTATGGAATATAACTGATTCCATTATGGTACAATAAAAATGAAAAAAATGCCAGCTATCCCAATATAAGCTGCATGGTATTAGTAACACATATTTTCACAACTTTGTTCAGAAACATAACAGTCAACTTATTAATTCTGTAATTCATTCACTAATAAAGAATATTTGCTTCAAAGTACCAATGCCATTTGTAATATATATCATCAGCAATCTTTATAGTATGTTAAGAGACAGCTATGTATATTTCCATAAGACATGTAAAAATAAAATATGCCTGCTTGCACTTACAGATTCTATAAAAATTTTAATAAAAAAAATTAATTTGGATGAAGGGCAATCACAGCCACATTGCCACAGCTAACATTTGCTAACAATAAGTTTGAGACTTGTGCTGGGAACACAAGTAACATACACAACCAAGGAAAGTGGGGGATAGAAAAGAAGATATGGGTGAAGATGACGGGCACACAAGAAGGATGTTGGAATAAGAACATCTTAAAACTTTGAAACACATTGATCACAACCTCCTGTATCTCTTTGCAATAACATCTTGAGTCCGGGCCTGGACTTGCTTCTTCTGGGCTGCAGGCATGATGGCTTGGGCAGGGGTGGGTCCAGCTTCCTATGAGGAGAATAACAAAACTTAATATGAAAATGATGAAAATTTACACAGGAATTGACACACGTCCATTATGGGCAGAGGTACCTTATAAATGCTTGGCACTCGATGTCCTTTTTATAAACAGGATGTCAGTATTCTTTTACAAAAACCTGTATATGCTTAAAGACACCCACCCTCATCAATAGCATTGTAAAAATGTATGAATGTTCAAATCTAGAGATAGTGCTGTCTGACTGTAATGATTTATATAAACAACAATCAAGTGTCATTGTTAAAATGAGGAGAAAGTTATATAACAATAATGTGGACAATAGGCAAGTCGTATGAGAAACATCTGAGACAGGCAGTATGATAATTGGCTGAACACAAATCAATATAATAAATACAAGTGTAACAAACGTTTACATGTTCAATTACCACATCTTATGACATATGAGAATGTGACATATGTTGTACTAACAGTATTGTATTTGTACAACTGTATGCATTATTTACCACTCAGTAGCCTGCATAAATCAAACATCTTATGTTGCTTGCTGATTATGAACTGCTGCAAAGAAATGTCTACTGCATAAGCATCAGTAAACCTAGGCTATAACTGTGTTTAAACAAAAACACCCAAGGCGTTGTATGCAAATGCAATACCAGTGCTGAACTGCAGGGTGTGCTGATTATGAACTGCTGAAAATAAATGTTATCTCCATAAATGTCAGTAAACCTAGGCTATAACTGCGTTCTAACAAAAACACCCAAGGCGCTATAGGGAGATGCAGTACCAATGCTGAATTGAAGGGCATTCTGATTATAAACTGCTGCAAATACGTATCTGTATAAGTGTCAGTAAACCTAGCTATATAACTGCATGTCAACAAAAACACCCAAGGTGTTATATGCAGAAACAATACCAGTGTTGAAGTGAAGGGCATACCGGACCAATCCAACTGTTATTTAGGTTGTGCTCTACAATTCAAAAATGGTGTGCTCAAACAATGGCTTAATGTTACATGAGACTTCAACATTTTTGGATTTAAATCACAGTTATAAGCACAGCTATAGTGTGATAATTTTATTTACCTTGTTGATGCATGATCAGTATTCATGTATTCCAGTTAATATACATGTGATTGTGAAAAATACAAGCCTGTAAACAGGATCCAATGCATTTCATTTAATAAAAAAATAAAAAGTAATCAATATACTTCTTCCTGTCCTGATCCTCAAGCCTATGCATCTGCTTGATGCACAGAGCTCAGTTCATGGTCCAATGTTCATTGCCTGTCAACAGAAAAGAGAAACTATAAATGATGTATACCTCAAACAACAGTGATATACATTGCTTAGAACAGTTTGTACGCAATTTGTTTCTGAAGATCATTAGATAATCACTACACACCATTTACAGTGATACATACATGTTTTAACATTCAGTGCTACATGCAGGTTTTAACATCTTTGAACCATACTTTTCAACCTGGAAACATCAAAAATCTGGACAAAGGCCCATGAAAACTAGGTTACAACTGGCTAAAAATCTGGACATTGATTAACATTAAATTTGCATATATAATTATGTAACCCTGCCCACTCCAAATGGAATTGTGGGATACCATCATTCAAACACAAATTGAAGATGTTGAGAGATATGGTGTGTTTAGAAGGGGGGAGGGTTGAGCACACCTCTAAAGTGCCCAGATTTTTGCAGAATATCCAGATTTTTGCTTCACATATTTGGTCTGTTCTTCATAAAATCTGTGATTTTCTAGCAAATCATGGAAGACTGAATTCACTAAATAGTAACATATATTTCAATTGTATATGTCATATCTTTCAGAAAATGCATGCTAATGCAAGCCTGGTTTTTCTAACAACTTTCTCTGTTTATAAGAGCAATAATTAGAATCTGTCCCTGACTTTTAAGCCTCCCACCCCCATCATACCTGTCACCTGTCCAGATTTTAGCTTTAGCAGAATGTCCAAATCTGTGCTTCATATTGTTGGTCGGCTCCTCACCTCATAACATCTGTGGTTTTCAGGCCAATCACTGACAACTGAAGTCACTAAATAATGACACAAGTTGAGTTTTAGACTTCATAGCCTTAGGAAAAATGTATGCTAATGGAAAAAAAAACTGTTATTCCAGCAACTTTCTAAGTTTAAAAGAGCATTTTTTTTTAAATCCATCCTTATTTGAGCCTTTACCCCCACTCATAATTTTAGGATTTGCACAGATTTCTTTTACTGGAGGTGAAAGGTATAAAAGATTGAGCGCTGGACCTTTACCAATGAACTTAACAGCCATATACTGTAACTTGTAGCAGAATCTCAATATCTACCCCCACAGGTCACTGAAGCTTAATATAAGAGCAAAATAAATGCCAAAACAAGAAAGAGAGTTTCTGTTTTCTTTATAGCAGTTCTCACCGTATGCAATTTGACACCCTTGGTACTTAGAAAAAAACACTGCTAAGAATAGTTTTCTAGTCTTCGTTGCGAGACTGGTGCAGATGAAAAAAATTACTAAGGGCAAAAAAATGTCATGGATGCAATGATTTGTTGAATTTCTGGGGGTTTCCAATGCTTACATGGAGAAGTTTGTTGAGCCTGGTCTGTAGATGAGGATTGAGAACCATTCTTAGTAGAACTGCATAACGAGGCAATGATGATGAGTAACAGCAATCACAGTCATCTCCAAATCCACCATATGCCGCACAGTAAAACTTGTAGGAACTGGAAGTCTCTTTTGCTGTTCCGGTTCTCCTCGAGGGACTATGGTTTCTGCATAGACAAGCTTCTTCTATTCTTTTTGGGCTCCCTTTTTTAACAGTTGAATGTGCCCTCCCCAAAAAAAATATGAAGTGTCAGCTCATAATCTCTTTTTTCTTTACTTAAATACACTAAAGCCTTATTCTGATGCAAGAAAAGTTAGCAGGACATTTTATATTTGAACATGTTCTTCAAACTGTTTACTGTAAAGATTTTTATAGTATATCTCATCAGGTTGTTTAAGCAAGTAATAGTAAGTTTGTCTGCTTGTAATGTCTAGTATAAAAATGTATATTAAGGGAAGTGATATTACTTTCCTTTCTCTATACACTTTAAAGTGAAACACTGTAATATGTCTTACATTTACAATAGTACAGCAGAGTGCTAAACCTTTCACAAAGAAGAAGGAAACCCAGCCAAGCTATCTCTTAGCAATCCTTAAGAATAAATGTACTTTGGATTTCTAACTGATACATGTATTTATCAAATACAAACACAATTTACACTTAATAATGCATAGAGTAAGGGGACAACACATCACTAATAGGTACTTACATTAACATTTTCTTTTCTATTGCAAAAAATAAATAAGCAGAAGGTCCCAAGTTTAAATAACCTGCACTTCTTTGGGGCACTAGTTTTCAACAAGTTTGGTTTCTTGGATAGTATAAGTTACTACACTAAAATGATAGAATAAAATGTTTGGTATTCTAGTTACGGATAAGCCACTTAAGCCAAACTTTAAACTAATTATAGCCTTTAAATATCCACATCATTGTATTAGTATGAAATATTCATACTTGTGGATTACTTCACAAAAATTCTGCAACTGTACTTCAGGCTAGAAATGTTCTTAATGGAGCAAGCGGTGTATGTCAGGAATGCTTAGTAAAACTTGGAATGAAGAAAAGTATTTTATTAATATTTCCCCTACACCTACTCTACACCAGTTTCTTCACTAATTACATTAACAACAAAGCAAAAACAAAGCTTAATACCACACAATGGAATGGAGATATGTGGGCAGGCACTAAGGTTTGTGATGTTAAGTTGGATGACATCCTAAACAAAAACATGTTTCTAAGGAATCGACTATATTGTGTATATAAATACATAAGTATGTACAAATTTAAAGTTATTCTAAAGCCACACATAAACAAACATACAAAAGGCTCATGTAGTCATGCTCATAGTTGATACATGGAATGTAAATGGGTTAGATGATAGGAAAAAGCTGAATTAAATTTTGCATCTGATTTTTCAAAGTAAATCAAACGTCATATTCCTACAAGAAACACATCTTAATAAAGATCAATGGTTAAAAATATGTTCCAGAAAATGGATCAAACAAATTATTTCATCAGGCGATAGTTCTGCCTCAAAAGGTACTACCATAATAATTAAAGAATCCTTTCTTGAAAATATAACTAACAGTAATTTTGACACAAATGGAAGATGGTACCTCTTTACTAGTTCACATCAGCAGACAAAAAATAATACCCTTTCTTGAATATATATGGCCCTTGTTCAAATCAACAATCATTTATTTATGAAATCTATAATCTACTCCTTAATTACCCCAATCATTCTATCATAATAGGGGGGGGGGGGTTGGAATTGTCTAATTGATCCACTCAGTGACTGCACAAACAAAAACAAAAAACAGCCATTTCAGATCACTTCAGTCCTAAATGACCTCATACAAAGTTTCAACCATATTGAACCCTACCTAACTTTTGACCATGACAGATCAATGAACACTTTCTTTTCCTCTCCACACAAAGTTTGGTTAAGATTAGACTATTTCTTAATATGATCAAACCTCTCCAAAAATGTAAAAAATATGAAATCAGCAAAAGAATAATCATTGACCACTCTAAAATATCAATAACAATTAACACACTTACTCAAATTGCCAAACAATTGCTATCTAAATAGTAAACTTCTAAACCAAAAAGATGTGACAGAGGAGATGGGTAGGACAACAACCTGACATGATCAAGAAGCACTACGTACCCAAATACCATTAGATATCAAGTGGGCAGCTTCTAAAACTGTATTGAGAGGAATCCTAATACTAAAAGCTTCAGTTTACAAAAACAAGAGCAAAAACAAATCACCTTGCTTGAATTTCAGTACAACAATATTGAACAACTTCAGTCTCAATACACACAAGATCTTGAAAGTAAACTATACAAAATCAAAAAAGAACTTTACTCAAAACAACTACATAAACTCTCAGTAAACAAGTTAAAACTCATCCATAAATATTCTGAATGGGCCCAAATGTCTATTTATTTATTTTATTTATTTTATTTTACATTTGTTAACTGGGATAGTCCATCTGGATACATGTCCATTTTCAGTGGAGGCCCGGGGAGAAAAGCTCCAAAGAGGCAATTTACAAGACATGCAGACAATGCTTAAAAACATATTTCAACTAGGTCCACTAAGAATATCTAGTTGAGAACACATATTCCGTGTCATGCTATAGATAGGTACATTTATCAGTAGATTTATAAACAACAATAAAGCAAGCAAACTAACACAAATATACTATAATTCTTTTGTTGTGGTATACAAGTTTATGCAGTTGAGTCAAAAGATTATTTATTAAGGCAAGAGTTGCATTGGTATAGGAGTGGGACTGGAGTTAGTCTGGTGTGGAGCAGGGACAAAGCCATTTGTTGTTTAGGTGACTTTTGATAGACCTTTTAAATTTAGGTAGGGAAGATTCAAGGGTTATAGATGCAGGCAGGGAGTTCCAGATTTTGGACATGTAAGAAGAGTAGAGGGGTCCACCAACATGGTTGTGGGTTCTAGTAACCATTAACAGTAACTTGTCTGTGGAGCGGAGTTGCCTAGGACAGGAGTACTGTTGGATTATGTTACTTAGTGAAGGTATTCTATGTGGTTGGGAGAGCAGCTTGTGAGTGATAAGTTGATTATAGATTAGCAAATTTGGCAGTTCAAGCCAGCCCCAATTCCTTTAGATTGTGACAGTGATGGGTTCTGAAATAGCTGTTATTAGCAAAGTTGGCTATCTGATTGTAGCAGGAGGTCATTTTGTTGGTTTCTATTTTGGATAGATTGGTCAAGATTGGAGATGCATACAGTAGTGTTGAGAGAAGGTGGGTACGGGCCATTGTGGATCTAGTGTTATGGGTGAGGAAGGATTTGTGCTTGTAGAGACTACCTAGCTTTTTGTTTGTATTTTTAATAGCTAGGTTAATGTGTATATCAAATTTTAACTTGTTATCACTGGTAACTCCGAATAGTTTTGTGTGGGATTCAGGTGAAATAGGGGTATCATTTTTAGAGTGAATGGTGAAGAATGAGATAGGAGTGGTAATTTGTGAGGGATGAAATAGCAGAAGCTTGTTTTTTGGGGGGTTAAGTATGAGGCCATTCTCAATAAGCCAGTTTTCAACTGAGTGGAAGTTATCCTGGGTTTTATTATGTAGATCTGCCAGGGTAGGAGCACTACATATTATAGTTGAATCATCTGTGTATTGGATAGGGCTAGAACTATTTGCCGTTGAGTGGAGATTATTTGTAAAAATTGAGAACAGCAAGAGGCCCATTATAGATCTCTGAGGTACCCCAAGTGTGTCAGGTAAGAGTGGAGACAGGTTAGTGTGCCATAGTACTGCTTATTGCCTATTGCTGAGGTAGTTTTTGAACCAGGAGACTGATTGGTGGTTTAAGCCTAGGTTTACAAGGTGGGAGATGAGTTGATCATGGTTAACCATATCAAATGCTTTTGATATGTCTATGAAAAGGGCTGATGAAAGTTTACTGTTGTTCCTGTTGTGGTATATGATATCTGTGAATGCTAACAGGGCTGTAGTTGTGCTATGACCTGGGCAAAAACTGTGTTGTGTTTGAGATACGAGTTCTTGATTGATAAAGTGGGACATTAACTGATGGTGAATACATTTTTCTAATATTTTAGCTAGTGGGGATAGGATTGCAATTAGTCTGTAGTTTGATAAGTCATAGGAACTTCCCCCTTTGTGAAGGGGTATAATGTAGGCAGTTTTCCAAATCAGGGCTACTGTGGCTTCAGATATTGATCTGTTTATTAGTATAGAAACTGGTATAGCTATTTCAGCTGTTGCCAGTTTTAAGAATTAATTGGGAAGGGAATCAGCTCCTAGTGTTGTTGGTTTTAATTGGGAGAGTAGTTTTCTTATGTAAGAGGTTGGGGTGGGTTGTAGCTTAAAAGTGGGACTGTCGCTGAATGTAGGGTGGTCACTTGTATTGGCAGTGAGCTGCTTTTGTGCTAGAACAAGTACTGTTTCAGTAAAGAATATATTGAATGATTCAGCTATGTTTTATTTCATTAGACCTGTAGTTGGGGATGGGGTAATGGCTTTTGCGGGGTGTAGTAACTTGTTTAAACCTACCCAGAATTTCCTAGGGTTATTCATGTGTTGTTTTTGATGGGTAATAAAGTAATTTGTTTTATCTTGCATGACTAGTTTCTTGGTGAGATTTCTAATTTGTTGGTATGCTAGTTGTGTTTTTGGGTTTTTGTTGGACCTCCAGGTTGTCAAGGCTCTATTCCTTTCTGTTATTTTTTGCCTAGGTTTCCCTTGTTAACCATGGAACTGTGTTAGCTTTAAGTCTTGTAGTTCTTACGAGGGCATGCCTATTCAGTATTTCTAAGAAGATGGTGTTGAAGTGTTCGGAGGCCTCATTTAGGGGTAGGTAATAGAGTTCAGACCAGTTGTATTGCTTTAGCTCTTGTGTGAAGTTAGTTGGGTTAAAGTGTTTTTTGTTCCTCATTGTTTGAAGTATTGGGGTTTGGGGTTGGTGGGAATTATATTTAAGTAAGAAGGTAGTTTGATGGTCACTTAATGACTCAGGAAGGGTGCCTGCTAAGTAGGAACAAGGTATTTTATTTAGTAGGATCCAGTCTAATTGTGTTTCTTTATTAGTATTCTTGGCTATTCTAGTGGGCTGTTTGATTACTTGAGAGAAGGTTAGCAGGTTGATATGGTTAGTGGGTGCTTGGGAGGAGCATGTGACCCAGTCTATATTAATGTCTCCTAATACTATGGTTTCTTGAGGCATGGATACTGATAGCCACTGAAGTAATGTTTCCATAGTAGTGATATTATTGGCTGGGGGGATATAACCTGTTACTAGGTTGATTTTTTTTGTTACATATTTTGAGCCTAGTTAAGAGTCTTTTTGCATTATCCAAAGGGGGTGTGAATATCTCAAATTTAGTTATGGCCAGAGTATTTTTGTAAAGCAGGGTAATGCTACCACCCTTTTTCTTTAGTCTATCTTGCCTAAGGATACTGTACCAAGGCGGAAGGATCTCTGTATCCTTGGTAGATGGTTTAAGCCAAGTTTCTGTTAAACTGACTATATCTGGGTGATATTGTGAGATTAGAATATGAAGCTTGTGTGTTTTATTGTTTATGCTCCTAATATTTATATTTAGGATGAGTAGACTATTTAATGGTCTGATGTTAATTTGGGTTAGATTGGGAAGATGTTGTGCTTTAGCCAGAGGATTTATATCATAAGGTCCTAGGTTTGGGTGGATATCTCCAGCATTTAGGAGTTGTTGTTGATTGTTTTGCAATAATTTAACAAGTTTTTGTAGTATTGTTAGGTATTTATGGGTTGCTGTTGAGTTGGGGTAGGTGGTGATGGGATTGAGATGGGTATAGCTTATGGTAGTAATGTTGAATAAGGTGGGGTTTATTGTTAAGGAGTAATTGGCTGGGATGGGAGTGATAATGGCAGTGGAACTATGGGTAAGGGGGAAGTTATTTTGTGCAGGGTAGTTGTATGAAGTGATGTGGTAGGTACATGCTAAGAAGAGTAGTAGGGTCATGTGCAGGAATTAAGTCTTCATAGTTAAGGAGTATTGTTAATTGTATGGAGTTTGTATGAGTGAGTTGAACAGATGTATCAGGGTTGGAAGGGATTGGAATGGTTATTGTACCTGCAAGGGGGTGGGAGGGATGTGGATTGGATGTTGGATGATTAGGGGAGGGGCTAGAGAAGTATAAATATAGTTGATGTGGGGGTGGGTGGGAATTGGGGGTAGGGTAGGGGAGCGGAGTGAGCCCGTAGGGCGAACAGAGCAGGCTAGAGCAAATGAGAAGAGTGCAGCAGAAAAAGTATCAGCAATGCTAGCACTATAAATAAGGTAAATGGGTAGTTAAATGATTACTGTAAAGGAAGAAAAAAAGCTAGATTAACAAACTGAAAAATTAAGTTTGTGATTTTAGCAAGGAAGGGAGTGGATATGATAAACATAAAGAAAACTCTCCAAAATATTCCAGAAATTCAATATAAAGAGAGAAACTTATATAATAAAGCAGACATAATCAATTCCTTTTGGGAAATATATAACAACATATACAACCCCATAAAACATCATATGTCTAACATAAAAGAGAATTTCTTAAATAACCTAAAATTGCCAACACTAGACAAAGAATGGTATAACATATTAGACAGCTCCTTATCAAATAGTGAAATCAAGACTGCAATAAATAAACTAATGATTAACAAATCCCCAGGCCCTGATGGATTCATGGCAATGTTTTACAAAACATTCAGTCACATACTAGCACCAATCCTGTTAAGATTTTATAATCATATCATACAACATGGGTTCAATGACACATATTTAAATAATTCAAAGATGATCTTAATACCAAAACCAAACTCTGATAAATTAAACCCTCTTAACTATAGGCCTATTGAACTTATTAATCTCGATATAAAAATTTTGACCTCATTTTAGCATATAGACTACAAAAAACTGTACATTAAATTATTTCTCCTGAATGACTGGGAATCATGAAAAAAAGCAATTAAGTGACAATACCCACATGCTGGACACCTTAATTTCCCTCTTAGATAAGGATAGGTTCCCAAGATATGCACTCACAATTGGAACTTTAAAAGATTTTGACAATGTCGATTTGGATTTTCTCTATTTTACAATGTCACACTTCAACTTTCCCCTTTCTTTTATAAAAAAATATTAAAATGATTTACAGCAATGCCACCACCACACTATGTATTAATAAGGTCTACTCCCATCCTATTAATATAACAAATGGCACCCACCAGTGTTGTCCCTTGTCCCCATTCTTGTTCAACATATACTTAGAACTGTTATTATTACACATCACCCAAAATACCTACCATCACTTCCCAAATGTCTACAACAGAATAGTAAAATACTTATCTTTTGCTGATGATCTAAATTTATATTTCGAGGTCCCAAACACAGACCTAAACAAAATTATATCTTCAATTGGACAGTTTTCCAAAGTAGCAAATTACAACATGAATCCCCAAAAATCCTCTATTTTTCCTCTGAACCCACTAAACCATAAAACGTCCTGTTTCCCCTTAGTAGACATACCCTTAAAATACATGCTAAAATATCTAGGAATACATTTTGCCCATACCTACAAAGAAATGCACAAATCAAATCTCTTAAAAACTTGGGAAACAATTAAACAAGACATCTTAAGATGGGTAAATGTTAATCTATCCCTATTATTCAAATCACCCATTATTAAAATGAATATCCTCCCTAAAATACTCTTTCAAATTAACTCTATTAGTCTTAAAATACTAAAAAAATTGTTTACTTCAATGGAAAAGGCCCTCTTCAAATTTCTAAACTTACAATACCTAAATCAAAAGGAGGTTTGGAGCTGCCAGATTTCTACATGTACTACCTTATTATCAAAGCAAACAGACTAATTCAAATATCAGAATATGACAAAACCAAAAAGATTTGGCACCCTACATGGGTTACAATATGGTCTAATTTACTGGTCAGTATTAGAACACCGAATGTTCAAAATTTCGAGTGTTCTAATATTGACCCATTTTCAGCGAACGCTGAAAATATCGAAGAAAAAGAAAACCACATTTTTTCCTAGGGAAAGAATTTAGTTGTCCATTTCTGTTGCTTCAGTATTTTCAGCGCCGTGGTGGAAAGTTACGGGTCGGGTTCAGGTAAGTGCGCGATTGTGTGGACGTGAGGGTTAGGGCGGGCTAGGTGAATTAGGGTTAGGGCATGGGACAGGTAAGTGTGCGATTGTGTGGATGTCAGGGTTAGGGTGGAGTAGGTGAGTTAGGGATAGGGCGCGGGTGAGGTGACTGTGCGATAGTGATGGAACTTAGGGTTAGGGTTTGGGTTAAGGTAAGTGGATAGTTAGTGGTGTATGTATAGTTTAGTGTAGGGTTAGGTGTAAGAGTTTAGGTGTATGTGTATGGATTTCTGTTTGTGTGGTGTGCTTGTGTTGTGTGTATGTGTTTTGCAAAAGCAAATGTTTTCCCTAGGAAAAAATTCGCTGTTCTGTATGTTCAATGTTTTAAATTTTCGATTAACAGGGTTCGATATTAGAACACTCAAAATTTTGAAAGTTCAGTGTTCTAATATAGACCCTAATTTACTACACTCATTAAATATAAACACTAAAGCTATTCCTTATCTTAATCCTAACAATAAATTATTTTACAAACTACACCCAATAATCAAAAATGAAATAATGGCCTTCCGATCTTTATTCACCTATATCAATCTACAAAATCTATTAAGTCTCCTATAACCCATACACATGAACCCAAATATCAAGTTAAATAACAAAATGATAGACCTTAAATCATTCCCACTAATCAAATAGATAACGGTATGGCATATCTTACAACATAAGGAATCAACTCTTGAAAATTTAAGAACACAACTAAAGATACCAGGCAGCTATAACCGTATTCTCAGACATGTCATATCATATCATTAACAAAGATGAAGTTCTCAAACTCCAAAATAGACACACAAAATATAGTAATTACTCAAAACATAAATGAATCATTAGCCTCTAAGGAGAAAATGATTTCAAAGACGTATAAATTAATTAGTGAGATAAAACATCAATCTGCGTTACTTTATTCAAACTATTGGGGCATTAGTCAAACTATCTCAACAGCTCAAAAACAAGAACCTATTAAAGATACCTTAAAATTAACACTTTTCAAAAACCTAATCTACATACAAATAATGAATAACAATAACGCATTTTATACTTCAGCTGTCCTTAAAAAATTTGGCTACCAAAAAACAAAAGCATGTCCCTTTTGCTCTGAAGAGAATGTCAATATTCTCCACATTTTCTGGAGCTGTAAGAATATTTTCAAGCTCTGGCGCTCTTTAAGAGTGCAACTTGAAAAAATTGGTTGTGAAAAAAACATTTGCCTGGGAAACAATGATTCTACATATAATCCCTAGCTCAATCAAAGGAATCCATAAAATTTTATATAACCAAAAATTGGATATCAAGAACAAAATCTCATGGACAAACTTTAAAGACATGGCAGTCTAATATATCGCCTCCACCAAACTAGTTGCAAAATGCATAAAAAAGGACATATTTTCAAACATATTGCAGTTCTCTTCTCAACACAATTCTTGCAAGCAAATAATATCCAAGCACATAAACAAAATTCAGGTGGCTTATATTTGAACTTCCTTATATTTAAACACAATAAGTTAATTTCTCAAAATAATATGCTCAAGATTAGCATCATCCAGATGGCATCCAACAGTGTAAATAGTTTATTTTTTTTTTGTACATAGTTTTTAGGTTTTTCACTAAACCTTCCATAAGTAAGGTTATCATACTTATACAAATCAAAAGTTATAAACGAGGCCACAAATCTTATGTCACAATCCACTCTTCACATATAACAATAATAACTTTACTTTATTCTGAAATAGGGGTATGCAAAACATCAGTCAAAATTAATAGACTATCTTGGAACTCTAACCCCTGTACCTTCAGTGAATGGTGAATCTATTCATTTTTCTTTTTTTATTTTCTTTTCTCTTTTTCTTTTTCTTTCCTTTTTCATCAGTTCCTGTAAGTCTTCATGAAGCATTGTGAAAAATTGCTGTAATTGATACTACTTGTCATGTTTGCTGTAATGTCTGTTTACTTTGGTTGGAAAAAGCAATAAAAAGTATACCGGAAAAAAAAAAGAAAAAAAAACAAGATCAGGATTTGAAGCAGCTACTCGGCAATTCATGGTATCCATTATTTTGCCCTTAAAGCCAGTAAATTCTGAGGAATTTGGTACAGTTGAGAGGTATGCTTTGAACACAGATTGACGACATGAGATTCAAATCTGCAGGTACAACGCACATCCAAATTCTAATCTTTAGAGCTAGCAGCCTAGCTAGTCCATCTTGGTGAAAATGCACATTTTGATTGCAGTGAGAAGACTTGGTTTTATGACATCAGCTGGATGGGGGATGGTCTACTAATATGGCTCTTGGCTTAGGAGTTCAAAGTATGAACATGTATAGGTCATGTAGGTACAGAGTTTGCAAAACTTCATTCATGGTAACACTGTGTTCAGAAACTTTAACGGTAATGGAAATCAATTATTCCTCAGACAATGGAACAGCATCATGTATAATGGAGCTTCTGTTAACAGAACCCTGCAAGATGCTGGACATAAGGGCCACAGTAATGTATATCTGAAGAAAATTATATTCCTTGGCAAAGTGCATATCACTAAGGAAAAACATACATCTTCACTGTATCTGCAGGAATTCAATGAATAACTGAGTTATTTGTAACATGCACAAAATATATGATAATCATACCTCTCAACCTCTTAGAGCAAGTAATCTGGACAAAGCCATCAATAAAAGTGGAACAAAGGCCCAAAAATAGTGACCATTTTTAAATATTGCACTTACAAACTTAGAATGTTGATAGAATAACAGGTTTTGCATTAGCATGAATTTTCTGAAGGGTATGAAGTCTAAAACTCAAATGTCCATCATTTTCTAACCACAGTCTTTAATGATTTGCTACTAATTTGCCAGAAAACCACAATTTTATGAAAAAATGCTCCAAATATATGAGGCAAAAATCTGGAAATTCTGTGAACATCTGTACAGCTGAGAGTTATGACGATAATATCAATAAATGGAATGTGCTTCTCTAATGAAATGCTATGACTGAATTAAAAAAAGATAAAAGTTTCAGATATGTTTTCCCTATGTGGACTGGAACCCACAACATGCCAAAATGTAAGAATGCTGGTTTCTTTCTTTACAAGCTGATCAGCCAGCATATGATTTTCATAAATAAACAGGTACTGCAATATAAATCATGTTGCTAGAAAACTGATGTTTGCAGAGAGTTATAGACTGCAGGTGTATTCACAGGAATTCAGTGACTAACTCAGTCATTCATAATCAAGCACAATATATACATTAATTTCAGTTATTGGAATATGCTTCTGCAAAGAAATGCTATGGGTGAAGTAAACTAAGATAACAGCTGCAGATATGTTTCTCATATATGGATTGGAAATTGCGAAACACCAAAATGTATGCATGGTGTCCGGTTTCCTTACAGGAGAAGCCAACAGGCTGCAGGGTTTTCATTTTAACAAATACATACTGAAGTTGTTTATTCAAATTCCTGCAGCGAACAGATGAATATGGAAACTGCAAACACTTGTTGGACATTTTATTTTTATAGAAATTATAGCTGTCATCACAGAACTGATAGCATAAGTGTAAGCAGTCGAACAGGCATTCCTTTTTGTCTTAAATAAACCTGACTGTTTACTTTATTAGGAGGAATAAATTAAGGAAGTTATGCATGAGTTTTTTATTAAAACATATAATGCTGCAATAGGTGATACTGTAGAATTATAATGGAAAACTACAAAGTACACAGTCATCCGCAGCCTAGGCGCTATAAGTGTCAGTGATGCAGGGGGGCAGTAACTGTGTGAAATGATGTTGTTATATGTTCATAGGTTCATAGGTTCATACTAGGCTATCTGCCCTGGGGCATTTATAAGCCTAGCCCGATTGTGTTTGGCTTACGCCACCCCTTGATTTGAGTATACTGTGCCCTTTTTAAAGTTTAGTTTATTGTTCCTCTGTCTAATAGTAACACGGAAGTAATCCCCGGGACAAACCTACGATCCCCCATCCACTCATCAAGATTCTTCTTGAAGAGAGTCAGTGAGGTGCTCTGCCTAACATGAATTGGAATTCTATTCCAGAGTGAAGGGAGCCTCTGGGTTATGAATCTGTCCCTTCAGCATGTTCTATTTATTTCTGTGCTGAGGTTCAAGTCCCTCAAGTGCGTGGCTCTAAGGGATTTCGATTTACTGAGGTGGAGCATGTCCATTAATTCTGGGTTGGACATAGCTTTATATGTCAGGCATAGATCACCTCGAAGTAGGCGCTATGCAACTGAGTAGAGCTGGAGTTTTTTTAACCGAGCAGCATATGGCATCTGTTTGAGTCCCTTGATCCTCCTGGTGAGGTACTTTTGGGGTCTTTCTAATTGCTGCAGGTGTCAGGTAAGGTACATCCCAAAGGGGGCAATGTTATTCTATGATGGGCCTGATGAGGGATGAATAAAAGGGCACAATTACCTCTCTTGATCTAGATGTGAATCCTTTCATGATGAGGTGGGCTATGTAGAAGGTCTTTCTAACCACTTTGGCAATGTGGTTGTCAAAGGAGAGATTGCTATCAACTTGGGTCCCCAGATCCCTAATTACTTTCTCTGTAGTTAATGGGTTACCACCTATGTGGTAATTTGTGGGCACATTGTTTTTGCCAAAGGGTATGACTATACACTTTTTGGCATTTAGCTTTAGACCATGGCTCTGGCACCAGTTATCCATCTCTGCGAGACCTTTTTGAAGGATGTTTGTGTCAGCTGGTTGTAAAACATATATACATCTACAAAGGTCATATTTTGGATATTATAAAGATTATTAAATAAATTGATAGTATGGGAATCAAACACACACTTATAAGGACAGCATTTGCAACATTCACTGAACTATACCCATGACCAAATTGTCACAGCAGCTGTTTAATGCTTGTGAAACCATCTATCTGATAAATATGGGACAGAGATAAATCTCTAGATTCTGTAGGCATGCACAGGTATATGTAGGATAGTCACACTTATTGTAAGGAATCAACAGACTGCCTCTGCACCTTGACAACCCTCCTTTAAAGATCCTGAGTGTCTCTCCTGTGCAGTTCATCATTGCAGTGGTGAACCTGCACTTCATTGTGGTAGATCCTTGTCCATCTTCAGTGATCTGGTTCCATATACCTATCATAGTGAAGTTCCTAAGTTTGTCTCTCATTTGATGCTCCACTCTGGCATACATGGTCAATATCTGGCTGGTATTCTCTTAGGTACATTTGGGTGCACATACATGTATCAGCCTCCTTGAAGTAGCCATCATGATCCTCAAATGGGAGAAGCCTGAAAAATGCAAAAAAACAGAGAATTGCTCACTGAAGTACCACTCAGTTCACAAGTTATCAATGGCCTGATCTGTAAATGTATCAAAATCAATATTTGAAAGTGGAGGTGATGTCATGTTATCAGTTTATTGGCAGATAACAGGCATATGCCACACATGGTACCATTTATTGATACTTATTGGGTGTCCACAAAGTACACCTGGGTATTACAGTGCATAAAGCCAGTTTGTGCAGAGGTGCACAAATGGGATTCCAAACCCTTAAATTTTAATGAACCACATTGGTGCATACGATACTCAAAGGTGGTTGCAAATTGCATGCACTTTGTCACTGTGGTTCGGAGTGAGAGTTACATTGGCAATTAGTAGTATTTCTGTTTTGGTGATTATTGCATCTGTTCCAGTCAATATTTTCCAATGATTCCTGTTTTAATTAATTTTTACTCAAAATTTAATCTTTAACAGAAGTTGTTATAAGTTATTGGATTGATGTTTGACTGACATTTATCCATACAAGTGTTGTCATATTAAGTAATTGGTTTCAGTACCATATGTAGTTGTACAGACAGATTTGCATTACAAATGTGAACAATATATAACAGCAGATTTACAAATCATCAACAATTTTACTGGTAATTCCTTACAAGCTGTACTGTAACTATGGAAACCTACAGATTCCAACATAATCTATATGTACTATGTTATGTTGGTACTACAGATGTTTCTTAATTCATGTTTCTTAAGAAAACTGTTAAACTGTGTTCTGTTGCTGTTATGGATATTTCTTCAATGATGCTTCTTAACAAAGGTGTTCTCCCTATTGGCTCAGTATACAAAGGATCCATACTGTATGTGGCCTGCCTACAGATTGTGAGGTTTACTGACACTTTCCGTAAGTTGTACTATTATTACCCGTTGCAGTATTTTCACATAAAATGCATGTAGACTCCTGTGGTATGTTGCTGTTGTCTTTGGATTTCCATTCAACAAATATGTAGTGTGAGGAGCTCTAATACCACTCTTGAACTCTTAAAGATAATAAAAAGTTATGTTCATTTTACAAATGTTATGTATGAAGGCATTGTTGTTACTTTTTATATGTCACATTAGTATTTGTCACAGACAATGTTATATGGACCTTCGCATTGCACAGAAATGCATACTATTGTTGACATATGCTGTCTGGGTCTATATTATTTTGTCAAAGTTTAATTACAGTGAACAGTTTTTCATCAAATCAAAATCACCAAATGGCCATTCATCGAACGTTCACATCAGTGAACATTTTTCCTGGGGAAGGAAATTACTTGGCCAACATATGGAAATTTGCCCTTTTCCCCACTGTAGTGTGATCTTGGACTTGGCTTATATAAGTAGGAGGGATGTAAGGGTGTAGCCACCCACTTTGGTGGGTTTGATGTACTGTGGTGTGTGCATCAGTTGGTCTTTTGGCCAAGTCATTTCCTTCCCTGGGAAAAATGTTCACTGATGTAAATGTTCAATGAATAGCAGTTTGGTGATTTTGGTTCAATGAAATGGCATTCGGAGTATTAGACTTCAACAAACTGATATAGACCCATGCTGTCCACAAACTTAAGTGCATAAATGGCTCACAAATGAATATTATTATCTGCAATTCATCATCTTTCAGGCATCCAACCATGCTAGACATGACAACTTTTCACTAGGGGGAAATGAAATCATAATTGATGCTCTCCGGCAATATGGACGGAGGCACCTTGGCCATTCTGGTGATACAGTTTAGAGACATGAAAAATGGACTGACCTCACCAACATTATAAATGCAGTTTGATGTCACAACCAATCCTGTGATGCCTTTAGATGATGCTGCTTAGACATGATCCTTCATGCAGTCAACAGATTTAAGACATTACAAGAGATCGAGGGATGCCACCAGTGGTGGACCACCACTGATCGCCTGAATGACATAAAAATATTTCTGGCTTCACTGCAAACAGCAATAGGGGAGCAACACATACCTGGGGATGGGATTGAAGCTGGATTTCCAGGCTGAACATGTATATCTTTCTTTCCGTAGCATGCATGGGTATAGCGACAATCACTGCATATTCCTGTAGCATGCATACTCATGTATTATTTTGATTTACTGCAGCAGAGTTGGGCCATGCACACACATCCAGTCAGTGTGAGGATGAGAGATGTAAGTTTAATGACATGTATTCATACAAGTGAAGTACAGAGAGAGAAGTCCAAACAACATGTATAATCACAGGTCCAACTTTTTAGGGACTGTTACTGTGACCACTACCTGTTATTGCCTCAGCCTCATTTCATGGCACTTCTGTTTGTTGTCATATTGTTATTTCCCTAACATTGTACACCACAGCTATATCCAGTGGGGGCCCAAGCTGTGGAGGTTCAAGTTCAGAAAAAACAGGTATATTACAGTAAAATGTTCATAGCTTGCATCAGTGTGTAACACACATATGATACATGACATTTATGTTAATATTTGTCAACCTAGGCCCATCTGGTGTACAGATGCAACATCAGTCTTGTGAGCATCTGCAATCCCTGTACCTGTGTTGAGTATGTGTTGATGTCAGCATTGTTTTTGATAAACAGATGACTGTGTTATCTCTCTGTTTACTTTCCCACTGCAGGATCCACAGTACAACCCACAACCTCTCAACAGCAGGAGTCTGTCAGTGGTATGATATTAACTGTTTCATACCTGTCACTGATGTTTTTCCTGTATCTTTCTTCCCCTACTATCAACCTGCCTGCTGTGCATTCTGTTTGGGTGCTTGTCCTTACCTGGTGAACCTGTACTTTCAGAACCTAAATACCTGCAAAACCCCTCCTGGAAAGTCTTTGGAAAATAATCTGGACTCTGAAAGTATCCACCTGCTCCCTGAGGGCCAGCCTTTTTAAAGATAGTGAAACCTGGTGAACCTGTACTTTCAGAACCTAAATACCTGCAAAACCCCTCCTGGAAAGTCTTTGGAAAATAGTCTGGACTCTGAAATTATCCACCTGCTCCCTGAGGGCCAGCCTTTTTTAAAGATAGTGAAAGTATGTACTGTTCTTAATACCAGACATTTTTACCAGTACTTTTGGTATAAGAGCCTGCTATGCTAGGCAAGTTTCCCACTCAAGATAGCCAGCAGCCTATACCCCCCCAACTATATTTTTCTGTGCTTTTAACCAACACCCCTAGACAGCCTCTACTCACCTGTGTGTATTAGGTCTCCCAACTCCCCCTCGCCTGTAGCCTGACCCCCCCTTTTACGAGGGATTTGTGGCATTCAACTTACTGGCCACTAGGTGGGGCCTTACCTCCACCGTTCTGTATCTCAACCACAAATATCTCTCTACTTGACCTACTATCCCTATTTTTTTTCGCTCTGTTTTTTTCTTCAGCTTTATCCCTTCTTACATGTTTTTCTGTATCTCTCTACCCTCATACCTGAGTAAACTAACTAAACTCTACTTCTCTTACAACTTACTTCTGCTTCCTCTCACTTTCACACTTACCTGAAGTTTACTCCCATTATTCTGATTGTCTTCCTTGCTTGTCCACTCTCTTGTCTCGACTATCTAATTCTTCTCCCACCCCCTTTGGTTCTCATATCCCTGATATCTCTCCCTCTCCCACAGTGCACAATCTTCTCTACTTCACTCCTCATCCTTGTTTTCATAACCAGCCAGTCCTTATTACTCCCCATCCTACTACTTATATCAACAACTCTGTGCCCCCCCCACTCCCTCAACTCTTCCCCCTTTATTATAATTCTAACTCTCCTTATCTCGCAGCTTCTGCCCTACACCTTTATGTATGAGTCACTCCCCTCCCCCTCTGCCCTCATGCCCCTGCTCACCTTATAAATATACCCCTTAACCTGAGACGCCATCTTTCTTCCCCTACTATCAACCTGGCTGCTGTGCATTCTGTTTGGGTGCTTGTCCTTAGTAAGTTCATTATTGTTCTTTATTTTCCACTGTATTATGTATGCCTGCTTATCTCTAAATGGATAACTGCTGCTGCTGCTGTCAAATGTATATCATGGAAATGTTTTTAGATTGACATAAAGCTATTGCTGCTATCATTTGTCCCCCACAAAGCATTTGCTCATGGGATTGTATCAAACGCTTGGCATAGGGTATTTTTATAACTATGTGGCCTTATACATGCTCCACAACTGTTTGAGTTTGTTTGCTGTGTATAGTAATTGTTATTGACTAATGCTCTTACTTTTAATTGCTTGTACATGAATAGTGCTGACCATGACTGTTTGCACATAATAAGCTGGCTACTGTTTAATGACTTTTTCTCTTGCTTACCACCCTACATCTCTAGATATTTCTTTAAATTTACTTGCTGTGCTTATTGCTAATTCCAGTTTATATGTGGACTCTACCGACCCTATTAAATACATTGTACTGAACCTGTGGGACTGCTATCAAAGAACCGGCTACTGTTGCCGCTCTTTACCACACATTATTTCACTGATATCACATACTTCGCTAGTTAAAAATCTAAAAGACTGCTGTAAGGAATTAGCTAGGATATCCGTACTGACCTAACACAGTTAGCGTTGTGCACGTGGAACACTCTAAGCATTCTAGTTCCCTGATCCAGCTAATTGCAAACTTTACTAGGGAGAAACTAGCAGAATAACTGATATTGCTCTGTCTGTATATATATATTACTAGATACCATATTCATTTAAAGATGCTCGTTGAAGGAATCAATTCGTAGGAACCTTAATTAAATAAGGTTTCTATAAACCTACTATGTATTGTTAGGACTCTCACGCTTACTAAACAAAGTTAGCGCTGCGCACGTGGAACGCTATAAGTGTTCCAGCACCCCTGGTTTTATTACTTTTCCACTTTATTAGGAGGAAACCATACTATCATTGAACTTTTTATATTTAATTCAACATCTAACACATAATCTTCCTAGCCTGGATCACCCTCAGTATTTCGTCCTTTTCTATATATGTTTTGTATCTTTTCTGGTAGTATCAGAATACCTCTCACTAAATAAAACAGACCTCCTTCCTGGCTTATATATTGCTAAGGCTGGTCTTATTTGAACAGTAGAGGTGGCTTATCTATATCATAATCATAATTCCTCTGATTGCCATCGTAGCTACTTTTGTATTACTAAGCGCTACTTCAGATTATATAATCATAGTACAGTACCTTAGGTATACCCAAAAATACCACTCTAGAATCTCTCCCAGGGAATTAAATATAACTTCTTCATGGGCTACTTCCATAGTGTCTGAAAATACTATGCTTTCGCATATATAGATTGATCAATGCATGTGGGCTGCTGTTTGACTTAACACTGCCTTACACTGCTAAAATACATTTTCAGATATAGACCACATTAGATAACACCCTAACTAACATAGCTGTGTTGAGACAAGTCACCTGATAAGTGTAGCTAAAACAACACTTTACAACTTTGCAAAATCTACGGATTTTAGTAGAGATTTTGGTACCATACAGTATTTGTGTTATTTATGTACTCTCTATATGTTTAAATCAAATGAAGTTCTTCTCTGTTTAAATGTTTTAGAACAATCTAAAGTATTTGAATGTTTTTTGTATCAAATCTATGTAATTGTGGCTGTATACCTATTTTTCTTTTGACTACAGCTCCTAGTATTATCTACCTCACCACCTTCTCTCTTCCTACTTTTTATCAGCCTTGTGAACCTGTACTTTCAGAACCTAAATACCTGCAAAACCCCTCCTGGAAAGTCTTTGGAAAATAGTCTGGACTCTGAAATTATCCACCTGCTCCCTGAGGGCCAGCCTTTTTTAAAGATAGTGAAAGTATGTACTGTTCTTAATACCAGACATTTTTACCAATACTTTTGGTATAAGAGCCTGCTACGCTAGGCAAGTTTCCCACTCAAGAAAGCCAGCAGCCTATAACCCCCAACTATATTTTTCTGTGCTTTTAACCAACACCCCTAGACAGTCTCTACTAACCTGTGTGTATTAGGTCTCATAACTCCCCCTCGCCTGTAGCCTGACCCCCCCCTTTTACGAGGGATTTGTGGCAATCAACTTACTGGCCACTAGGTGGCACATTACCTCCACCGTTCTGTATATCAACCACAAATATCTCTCTACTTGGCCTACTATCCCTATTTTTTTCACTCTGTTTTTTTCTTCAGCTTTATCCCTTCTTACATGTTTTTCTGTATCTCTCTACCCTCATACCTGAGTAAACTAACTAAACTCTACTTCTCTTACAACTTACTTCTGCTTCCTCTCACTTTCACACTTACCTGCAGTTTACTCCCATTATTCTGATTGTCTTGCTTGCTTGTCCACTCTCTTGTCTTTACCTGCTTTGTTCGCCCTCCAGACTCACTCCTTTCCCCTACCCTGTCCCCAATTCTCACCCGCCCCCCAGTGCTCCTACATTTATATCTCTCATGACCACACCCATATCTTAACTACCCAATCAGATAAGTACCTATCATACAATCACTTAACCTCTTCTACTGAACATCACACTCACTAATTAACTAAGACACCTCCTACCTTTTTACTTAACCTAAATGACTTCTCCTTTGTTGGATCTACAACCTACCTTCTCCTCCTTTCGTACCTCCCCACCTTTAAAATGGGCACAACATCTATCCCCTCACAACTAAAACCACTTATCTGCTTATCCGTTCTTTCCTGCCTTCTTACTACTTACCTCTTAAGTTTTTATGAATACCCACTTTACTCTACTCTTCCTTTTTCATCTAAATATACCTCTACACCTATATCAACTCTCTCTCTCCTACCTTCTCCAATCTCACTACTCAACCCAATTACCTACTAGCCAAATACCACAGACTAGCACATTTCAAGTTAAGCAAACCAAAATCCAGGAAACTTATAGATACCTTTCAAAAACTTCTCCAGTCAAAGGACATTAAATTCCTCCACTTACTGTTGGACGGAGATATTAATCCTAACCCTGGGCCACATCATACCAATTCCAATACCTACAAGAAACAAGTCAAAGCCACTTCTCTATCATCCACCAAACCTTCCAACTCTCTCTCTATTGCCCATCTCAATATACGAAGTATTTGTAACAAAACTACTCAAGTTCATGCCCTTCTAGAAACCCATAATTTCAATATCTTATGCTTAACTGAAACAAGGCTAAAGCCTACCATCAAAGACAATGAAATCACCCCACATGGGTATAACATCATTAGACTAGATTGTACTACAAAAAAAGGGTGGAGGGGTAGCAATTCTCTATAAAGCACATATGCACATTAATATTATAGACCAGACTCTTAGCCCTGATAATCATGCTGAAATTATCAGCTCTAAACTTCAAATCAACAGTATTAAAGCCTTAAATATCATATGTGTTTACCTTCCCCCAGGGAATAACATTTACACACTTGAATGCACCCTTAGCTCACTCTCCAACTACCTCCCTCAAGAAAGACTAGTCCTAGGTGATTTCAACATTGACTGGTTTTCCTGTAATAGTACAAACCCTACCTCCCATATAAATCTATATGGCTTCACACAACTTATAAACAGTCCTACCAGAACTAATAAAACCAACAATAACGAAACCATCTTAGACTGGATTCTTACAAATACTCCTCAACCTATATCGTATCACTGCTCCAAAAACTAAAACCTACTACTCCTTCTGCAGACAAACTTCCTGAAGAATTCTTGCAAATAAGAGCCAAACCTATTGCCTATCCCATTTCTATTCTGATAAATAGATCCTTAAAGGAAGGTATTTTCCCCTCTATTTGGAAGATATTGCACATCATCCCACTTCACAAAGGTGATAAGTCTAATGACTTCTCTAACTTTTGTCCTATAGCACTCCTATCACCCATAGCTAAAATCATGGAAAAATGTATCCATAAGCAACTTCTTAACCACCTTCTGCATAACAACCTACTTGTGAACTGTCAACATGGATTTAGACCTTCCCACAGTACTACCACAGCTCTACTCTCCTTTACCAACTCCATCAACCATAACCGTAACAATAATAACCTATCGTCCAATATCTTCATTGACTTATCTAAAGCTTTCGACATGGTAAACCATAAACTTCTTTTGCACATACTAAAATCTCTCTCACTTGATCCTCCTTCCTTAACTTGGTTTACATCTTATCTAGAAAACCACCAACAGGCTGTTCTCTGGAATAATGCACTGTCCAATCTCCTCCCTATCTCTCTAGGTGTACCTCAAGGCTCTATCTTAGGCCCCCTTCTATTTTCCATCTTTATTAATGACCTCCAATTAGCTATCCCATATACTACCTGCATACAATATGCAGACAATTCTATTATTATCTGCACCGCTAATTCACAAACTGAACTACAGTCAATCACTCAAAAAGCTTTTACAACTGCTGAACAATGGTTCTCTGATCGTTGCCTACTCCTTAATCCCAAGAAAACTAAATTGCTATTGTTCTCACCTTCCCGCAGATCTACCTCACTAAACTTCACTCTTTCGTCCACTGATAGCACTCTCATCTCTCCAGATTCAACTACTAAACTATTAGGTATAACTATTGACAATAATCTCAGCTTCGAGACTCACATCAATAACACAATAAAATCAGTTAATAGAAAAATCGGATCCCTTTATAGAATCAAAACCTTCCTTTCACCCAAAGCAAGGACCACCTTAGCCAGATCGCACCTTATCTCTACACTTCTATATGCCTCCCCCATATACACGAATCTTTCCAAAAACAACCTCAAGAAACTAGCAACATCTTACCATAATATTGCTCGATTTGCAACAGGATCCCCATTTAAAACTCACCACTGCCTGAACCTAAGAAAACTAGGTTGGCTTGAACTCGAGAACCAACTCATACTTCAACAGCTCTTAATAGCTCACAAGATCCTATACCAACCAACTCAAACACCTCTACTCTCTAGCCTAATTTCACCATACAATAACCTGAAACATCTACGTTCTTCCAACAAACTACTGATTAATATAACCAAACCCAATAACTCTGCAGGTGATTGTCTTTTTTCCAACTCAGTTGGCAAAATGTGGAACAAACTACCCTCTGAAATCCTATCTTTGTCCTCTCTTCCACTTTTCAAAAGACAGCTGAAAATTCATCTCAATAAACACTGGCTTTGCTCCTGCACCAACCCAGATTAACTCTTTTTTACCTCCCTATCCTTTCTTCTTCCAAACTTCCTACAATATCTGCTCCCTACAGCCTTGATAGCTCTCCCTTTATGACATTTATACAGTCTTATGTAATTCTTTTTGACAAAAAAAAAAAAATTTTTTAAGACATTTGTTTATTATACTTTGTATTTGCCATGACTATTTTATGTATTACGTGTATTAACTTGCCCTGATTTAAAGCCTTAGTATTTGCATTGTCTATCTTTGTCTAATGTGTTTAATTTCTGGAGCTTTTCTCCCCGGGCCTCTACTGAAAATGGACAGCCCGGTCAACAAATGTAAAATAAAAATAAATAAATAAAAATAAATAAATGTTGTTGTCCTCCATTAATATTGTGTCCTTCTTTCTTTCCTAGGCCAGTTTGCATCAACCTCATCAAGTGCACATATGAGTGGTATGTGTATGTCATAGGTTCATAAGTGTTTACTAGGCTAATGACCACAAGGTTCTTTTTAAGCCTAGCCATGCATCCCAAATCTCTGAAAAGTTCTGATACCCTTGATAAGTGTAAGCAGGAGTTTGGGAGATGAAACATTTACAAGCAGGGGCCTGGGAGATGAAACATTTGCAGGTTGCCAGTGTCCATTAGAGACATAGGAGTGAAACCAGGGATGAATTTCCTGTTCCCTATTCAATTGTCCAAGTTGCACTTGAATTGTTGTAGAGAGGAACTCTACTTCATATGGATGGGGATCCTGTTCCATCAACGGTGTAGTCTCTGGGACAAATACCTGTCTCTCCAGCAGGTCCTATTTATATCTCAAGCAAGGTTTAAGTCTTTAGAATAAGTAATTCTGGTGCTCTTTGTTTTGTGGATATGCAGGAGGTCCATCAGAGTGTGGTCTGACAATGTCCTGTATGCCAGGCATAGATCTCCACTCAAAAACCTGTAGGAGACAGAATACAGGGATAGGGCCTTGAGGAGTTCTGCATAGGACATTTTACTTACGCCCTGTATTCTTTTAGTGAATAACCTCTGTAGATGTTCCAATTGTTGGATATGCTTGGTTAGGTACACACCAAAGGAGGGATTATACTCAATAACGTACCTCCCTGGACTACATGAAAAGAGACATAAAGGAGCTCTCTGAGCATGTAGCCCAGGCCGGTATGACCCTGACCTTGAGTAGCATCTTACCCTCACCAAGAATGATGCCACAATATGAAGACAAGATGATCAATTTCAACAATTGGCTTAAGTACTGGTGTCATTTAAAGGGGATACAATGCCTGTCAGCTTGGGATGATATGCTCGACAAGCCACGATGCTTCGCTAGGGACGGCTTGCACCTGTCATCCCTGGGCTTTCGAATACTGGCAAAGGCTCTTGCTACCCCCATAGTGCCTTTTTTAGGCAAGGCTCAAAAGAAAAACCCACCTCCATAGGTATCACAAGGGATAAGAAACTAAGAGTAATGCTACTCAACGCCAGAAGTCTAAACCTCAAGATGCACGCACTCGAAACTCTCCTTAGCATGGAGAACATCGATATCTGTGCAGTAACAGAAACCTGGTTCAGGGCTCCCGAGAGCACCCCTGCACTACCAGGTTATACCTCATACCATGCTTTTCGGCCCCAAAACTTGGACCGAACCACAAAAGGAGGGGGAGTATCGATATTCATCAAAGATACCCACACCTCCAGGTTGGTGGCAAAGCACGAAGCATCAGAGACTATCCATGTGTATCTAACAGTGGGTAAAACTGCCTTCCAGTTTATAGCCTGCTACAGACCACCCTCCCAAACCCAGGAACCCCACTCGGCCTTCCTGAGAACACTGGAAAATATGAAGGTCTCTCCAAACACCACTATATTGGGCGACTTCAACTACCCAAACATAGACTGGGAGCATTACTCTAGCTCCAATACCCTAGCCCAAAGGTTCCTAGAATTTATAAACTCAAATGCTATGGAACAACTTGTTACCACTCCCACAAGTGGGGAAAACATACTGGACCTGATCATCACCAACATGGGGACTCTATGCTCCAGACCAGAAGTGTATCCCTCACTGGTAAGATCAGACCATAAACTAATCTCACTGGATATTCACATCCCGACCCCACCCCCTGCCCAGAAAACCACAGTGAAAAACTTCTCTAAAGCAAATTTCACACTCCTCAAAACTGAGGTGGAATCCTTCAAAGCCCGGGCCTGTGGAAAATACGGCCCAGACCGCAGAATCCTTTATAAACGCATTCTATGAACACCTTCAGGAATGCATGGATCATGCGATCCCAAATAAAACCAAGACCCAATCCTCCAAAGACAGACGTCCTGTCTGGTGGACCCCAGCCATAAACAAACTATACAAAAGAAGGAGGAAGCTACTAAAGGATAGAGCAAAATCCCAAAAAGGGAAGGCATCACTGATCAGTATTAGCAAAAAACTACGGGCACACATAAAATTGTCTAAGGCCAGCTTCGAGAGAAAAATTGCACAGGACACTAAGGATAATCACAAGGCTTTCTTTAGTTATGTTAGGAACCTGGGTGGTAATTCCCAGATATGCTCAGAATTAGTCCAAAATGACATAAAATACACCGAACCCACAGACATTGCCAACATCCTAGCTGACAGGTTCAGCGCAAACTTCTCCCCCCCTCCCACCAAAAGGGCAAATATCTATCCCAGCAGAGTGCTGCCCCCCTGACATCTCAGATGCTCAGGTAAGAGCCGCCCTCTCCAAAGTAAAAAACACAGCATCAATGGGACCAGATGGTGTCCCGGGCTGCATCTTACATGAACTCCAAGAAGAGCTAAACCCAAACATAAAACTACTGTTCAATCTCAGCCTTACTACAGGATATGTGCCCAAAGAGTGGCGTACAGCAACAGTGGTCCCTCTCCATAAAGGTGGTGCCTCAACGGATCCTGGAAACTATCGCCCCATAAGCCTGACTAGCTTGGTCTGCAAAGCTATGGAAAGGATCATCATGGACCTCATAAATAAAGATATTGGGGACCTACAAACACTGGATCCTACCCAGTTCGGCTTTGTTAAGGGCAGATCCTGCCTCTTAAACCTGGTTGATTTCTTTGAAACAGTCATCAAGGCCATTGACGAGGGGAAGGTGGTCCACAAAGCCTACCTGGACCTCGCAAAAGCCTTCGATACAATACCCCACTCGGGCATTATAGATAAGCTCACCAGCTTAAATATAAACCCCTATGTCACTAGATGGATTGCAAACTGGCTCAAGGACAGAACCCACATGGTTAGAATTGCTGGAGCCATGTCAGACTCCAAACCAGTTACAAGTGGTGTCCCACAAGGCTCAGTCCTGGGACCTCTCTTGTTCGGTATATATTTCTCGGAAGTACAGGCCAACACGGAAGGACTGTGGCTGACCAAGTTCGCAGATGACTGCAAACTGGGCACCATAATCGACTCTTCAGCCAACACAAGCATCCTCCAAAAGGGCCTCTCAGAAACAGACAACTGGTGCCAGAGCCATGGTCTCAAGCTAAATGCCAAAAAGTGTATAGTCATCCCCTTTGGCAAAAACAAAGTGCCCACAAATTACCACATAGGTGGTAATCCATTAAGTACAGAAGAAGTAATTAGGGACCTGGGGACCCAAGTTGATAGCAATCTCTCATTGGACAACCAGGTGGCCAAAGTGGTTAGAAAAACATTTTATATAGCCCACCTAATCATAAAGGGATTCACATCTAGATCAGGGGAGGTCATCGTGCCTCTTTACTCATTCCCTCATCAGGCCCATAATTGAGTACAATGCCCCCTTTGGGATGTCCCTTACCAGACACCTGCAGCAACTGGAAAGTCCCCAAATGTACCTCACCAAGAGGATCAAAGGGCTCAAACAGATGCAATATGCTGCCCGGTTAAAGAAACTCCAGCTCTACTCAGTGGCATACCGCCTGTTCAGAGGCGATCTGTACCTGACATATAAAGCCATGTCCAACCTGGAATTAATGGACATGCTGCACCTCAGAAAATCCAAATCCCATAGAGCTACGTGCTCGAGAGACTTGAACCTCAGCACTGAAATAAATAGGACATGCTGGAGGGACAGATTCATAACCCAGAGGCTCTCTTCACTCTGGAATAAAATCCTAGTCCAGGTTAGGCAGAGTCCCTCATTGACTCTCTTCAAGAGGAATCTTGATGAGTGGATGGGAGATCGTAGCTTTACCCCGGGTATCACTTCTGTGTCACTGTTAGACAGAGGCACAGTATACTAACCATGAAAAAGGGCATAGCAAAATAAATTTAAAATGGGTGGCAAAAGCCAAACACATTCTGGCTAGGCTTATAAATGCCCTAGGGCAGATAGCCTAGTATGAACCTATGAACCTATGAACCTATAATAGATCTGATGAACACCAAATACAGTGGAGCAATGACTTTCCTTAGATGCCATACCTTTGTTTATACTGTAAGTTTGGCAACATAGAATGTTTCTTCACTACTGTAGACACGTGATGGTAAAAGGTTAGATCCCTATCTATATTGTCCCTAAGTCCCTGACTACTGGGTTAGCTCTAAGGGGTGTGTTGTCAACATGATAATTACCAGGGGTGGATGACTTCCCAAAGGATACTATTATGCATTTCTTGACATATAGTATGGTTCTGACACCAGTTGTTTGTCTGTAACAGCCCCTCTTGGAGAACATTTGTATCAGTAAGGGATTTGATGACAGCTCCTAATTTGCAAATTTAGTCAGTCAGAGGCCACTGACATTGGCCTTGACTTCAGAGAAGTAAATGCCAAAAAGGAGCGGTGCAAGGACTGATCTCTGAGGGACTCCACTTGTGACTGGCCTCTTTGTAGAGTTGGGATACTCAATTCTAATTTCCTGGGTCCTTTCTGTGAGCCAGTTGGCTATCCACTGGGTGACATATGAGTTTGTACATAACCTCTTAAGTGTTTCAGCAATGCCCAAGTGGGGTATTGTGTCAAATGCCTTGGCCAGGTCAAAGTAAGCAGTGCGAGCCATTTTTCCCTCATCCATTGCTTTGGTTACCTTCTCAAAGAAGTCCATCAGGTTGAGTATGCATTATCTACCCTTGACAAAACCAAACTGGGTTGGGTCCAGTGTCTGGAGGTTTACTATATCTCTTTTGATTATTTCCATGATATTTCTTTCCATGGCTTTACATATAAGACTAGGGAGACTTATGGGTGTATAGTTTCCAGGTTCTGTAGATGGCCCATCTTTGTGCAGAGGGATGACTGTTGCTATTCTCCATTTATGAGGCATGAAGCCTGTTTAGAGGCTAAAGTTAAATAGTAATTCCAGAAGCCCTGATAGGTCATGTTTCATGCTATTTAGAAGGCATCATTGGATATCGTCGTCTGAGTCCATTGATCCAGTGTCCTTGGTCTTAGAGAGAAGATTAAGGACCTGTTCCCTAGTGATAGTAGAGAAAGTTATATTTGATGGTATTTCCTGAGGGAAGGCTGAGGGGGACCATGGTGTGAGCTGTCAGTGAGATCACCCCAGACTGCATTAGAGTGTGTCCAACAGTGTCAGAAACATAGATGTCTCATATTATTGAATTACCACATTATTGTGATATATTTTTCTGTGGCTATTAAACATTCTGCATTACGTCCTGTGTGGTTTCTCTTTTCTCATGATGTTATATTGAAGAGATAGGAATGTGTAACACTGATGTGTGTTCCTTATTGTTTTCCGTACAGTGATACAACAATCTGAGTGTGTATGCATACCTGTGTCATTTGTGCCCTGAGTTGATGATCCCTGTTGTAACAGATTTGCATATGTTCATGTTGTAATATATTATGATGATGGTCTGATGCTCAGTGTGTACATCTAGTGGGACATCAGATGCAATCTGTGCTGCTCTGGTGGGGCAATACCTAAATATTAATGTTTAATCTGTGTACTCATGTACTCATGTACGTGTGGCTTATCATGACTCAAAGTTGTGGGTCAGATGCTGTTGTGTTGCCTGGTCCTGTGGTTGTGGTTGCACCCTACTTTGCATGTGCCTGTGTTTTCTGTCCCCTATGTCCTCCTGCTCCTCCTCTGATAGCAGTGGGATGTCCTCTTCAGACATTTGGGGTTCATGGGATAACTCACCGACACCTGTGGCTGGAAGACTGCCATGTGCTCTAGTTAGCATGTTGTGTAGAATGGCACACACTGTTATAATCTGTGCTGCCTTCTCAGGTATGTATTATAATGCACCCCTGCATGTGTCCAGACATCTGAACCTAGGTTTCAGTACACCTATTCTATGCTGTTACTTGTTGTTGCATGTGTCCTATTGTAGGTCTCCTGTGCAGGGTTGGGTGGTTCTCTGTAAGGGGTCATTAGCCATGCCTCAAGTGGACAACGACAGTCACATGTTGTGGGGTATGAAAACACATTTTTGTCAGAATGGATATTATTGTGAGGGGTATCCTGTACTTACCAAGTAGTAGCCCCTCAGGTATTTCATCTTCCTGGAATGCAGTCCTCATTTTTCTTTCCCTCCATAAGGCCTCAGCATAGCATTATTGTCCCTGGCACAGAGGACCTTGATGTCTTGGTGTGTTGCCATGTGTTTATTATGCTGCTATCTTCTGCACACAGAACCTGACAGTTGATGGATGGCCATCCCTTTCTGTTTATGTATCAGTCTGCTTCAGGATATACCGGCATCTTGCTAGGTATGTGTATGCAATCTATTACACCAAGTACATGTTGGAATTTTGAAGGAAGCCACGGTGGTACAGCGTTAGCATTGTTGCCTCACAGCAAGAGGTTCTCCTGTTTGATTCATGGCTGGAGTGCCTTCTGTTTGGAGTCTGTATGTCCTCCCCACTGTCGAATGGCCTCCGAAAGACATGCGTGAATGGGCGTGCCTTTGCTGAAGGTTGGGCATCAAGCTGGCAACTCGGCAACATAAAAAAATCTACTGCCAATCATTAGCAGACCAGAGTTCCATTATGATGACCCCTAACTGGGAAAAGCCAAAAAGACAAACAACAACATGCTGGAATTTTGAAGTTTTATACAACTGATGCTTTACATTTCTCCACTCCATGGGAGTGGATGGAAAGTGTATTTAGTCATCCAACTTGCTGCACATTGCTTCTAGGAATTTTGACAGTATACTGCTGGCAGGTGTCTGTGACACTCCCACAGCATGCCCACGTATCTCTGTAATGTCTCATATGCAAGCACAACCAGACTGAGACACACTTTCAAGGGGGATAAGGATTCCTCATAGGGTCGGCAGAGATACGTGTGAGACACACATGCTGGAGACAGCATACACAAGTGCCTGTCTTGTTGGTACCTATCAATTATTTACTGGTCTAACAAGTGTTTTAGTTACAGCCTTGCTCTGAGTCTAACTGGCTGCCTTTAGGGTATAAGGCTATAGTCTCATTTATGACTTGTATCTATGCAGCCTGTTGCAGCTCATTAACAGTGGGTTGCATTTTTGTGGGTTTTTTTGTTGTTGTTCTTTTGCTACAGAATTTGTTAAATTGTGTAGTATTAACTTTACTTCATTGGGGTCCTTAAAGTATATGCCGAGGATTTCAAAAACAGAGTCGATGTTGCAGTTTGCTGCATTTAAGGTGCGTTGTCTGTGCACAATATGTTTTGGAATCAGACGGGTGTGTTTGTGCAATCTAAAGTTTAGGTTCATAGGTTCATACTAGGCTATCTGCCTAGGGCATTTATAAGCCTAGCCAGAGTGTGTTTGGCTTTCGCCACCCATTTTAAATAAATTTTGCTATGCCCTTTTTCGAGGTTAGTATACTGTGCCTCTGTCTAACAGTGACACAGAAGTGATACCCGGGGTATAGGTTCATAGGTTCATTTGTAATTACCCTA